>NW_016924843.1:187887-208381 GCF_001483705.2 Eufriesea mexicana
TTAAACAAACAAGCAAAAAAAAAAAAGTTATATACATATAACAGTAATAATAAAGAAAATCATGCTACACGTTCGCACAATTATCGTCGGTCGTTGGCTGTACATTTGTTCCGATGTACGTACGTATGTACCTATTATTATTGGTGCCTGGTGGCGATAAGAACGATAACAGTTTAATTAACTATTATTTTTATTTGTTTTTATCTAATTGTAGTTTCTTTGTAACTCTTTGTGATATACAACTGCAATAGTCTATCCGACCGTTTATTTCTTGTATCGACTAGCGCAACCTTCATTAAAGCAGGGCAAAGAAACGTGTAACTCTATCAGAACTGGTCGCCCTCACTCTCCACGCCTATGCGAGAGTTCAGTGAACGTGAAATCGGTCGAAGGGGTCACTCGTCCAGTTAAATCCGCGCTTAAGTAACGTTCAGATTAGTCGAACCTCTGCGCCATCATCCAGAAGACAACCTCGGTCAAAGAACCACGAATCTTCAATTCCCCAGATATCCCTAGAATTTCTGTAATGCAATAAATCGCAAATTACCCGTACCCCAATTAACCATCGCACCTATCCCGATTATCCCAGGAAGCCCAAGTGTGAGACACGCTCCTAGACCCCATAGGACTTCATCCCTCATGGTGCAACATCCATATACGACTACTAATGTTCAAACTGAGCAATACTAACACTCCTGTGCCTATTCTCTTTCCATGTCTGTCCAGACCAGCTGCCCAGTCTGCCCAGCGACATCACGTTCGAGATCTGCACGTCGTCGTCCTCGTCGTCGCCGCCGCCTCCTTCAGCGCCCTCGACGACGGCGACGAGGAGCGGCGAGGAGACGTTCAGCGAAGGCAACACGTCCAGCACGTACATCAAGTCGGAGCGAGTGGTCAGCGGAATGCACTTCCTCACCGACCGGGAGGAGGATCGGGGTGATCTGTTGCTACCCAAGTCGGAGTCCGGAGAGGCTGAGCCGGAGGTCAGGAAACAGGTTGGTTGGTCTGCTGCTTTTGATACTGCTTCCTCAAGCAGTGCACCAGCTGTGCCACCCGGCTTCGTTCTGAGGACGAGGAGGCGTCCTCACGGAAATCGCACCAACAGAAACGGACAGAGCTGCAGGAGGCCGCTGAGAAAGCTTGCCACGCCGCGGATCTGATAGGGTGCTTTCCATTCGAGTCGGGGACCCTTGTTCTAGGACAGGATGATCCGCGACAGTTGGTTTAGAGATAGGATTGAACCTTCGTGCTCCAAGTTCTATTGTAACTGTTTTGTCCTAACTGGATCATAGTCGAGAACTTACTTGCAAACGCCATTTTAGTTTATTTACTCTATTCTGTTCTACTCTAGGCTATTGTTTAAGAAAAAGTAGGCAAAGTCGAGTGAAGCAGGATATAAGTCCAGGTGGACTTAGGTCTGCATGGAGTTAGGTTTTGGAAAGTGATATAGTGTCACTTGATGCTAGGTAGTGAGAGATTGGATGAAGTCTTATGAGTATTGAAGAAGGGTATAGGGGTTGTGTATGGTGTTTGGAGATAGATGATTGGTAAATTAGGATAGGGGATCTCTTGGAGTTTGTAGTGGTTGTTAGGATAGGTTAAAAATGTTAAATGTTAGTGAAGAATCACTGTTTTTAAGATGTTCAAGAATGGATTTAATTTAGAAATATTTCTTTTATAAATTTTGCTTGAGTATAAAGATATGATTCTGAGCAGAAAAATATTTAATTTTTGAGGGAAATAGATTTTAAAAGACTACTCGATCTTAGGTAAAATAATACTTTTTGGAGAATATGAGAAAAAAGTATTAAATAGATTACTTTAAAATGTTTCACAATTATTAGTTATTGAACATGAACAATATTTACTTAAAAAGTTAATTATGAATTATATAGGAATATTAATTAAATCTGTATTTACTTGATAGTATAGTATCTAAATTTGTGTATTTTTCTATAATAGTTATAGAAATAAGTACTACAAGAACAGAATTTAAACGGCCTACAAATGGATATTTATAAACAATCATTTACAAATTAAAAGTTTGTTACTTTGTATTTTTCTTATAAACAAAGGTCTACATAGAAATTTAGAAAAATGGTATTCAAAGATATATTAAGTGTACTCATGTTTCATAAATAACGAAAATTACTTCTTCCTGTATATTTAAAATTATTTTCATTTCTTCTAGTATATTAAATTATCGCAATTTATTTCATACTATGAATTATGGAACTACATTCCAGTTGCTTAATGTTAGGAAATTAATTTAATAGAATGCAGATGGTACTTTGATGTTTCAGTTAATGTAACAGTTACATTTTATTACACTGATAAATATGAAACAGTGTACAATGTTTTTTTGTAAGATATTATAGGTAATCGTTAACTTAAATTAATTCACATAAATAATACTTAACATGAAGAAATTAACATAATTCCAATCTGATAATACTTGGCTAAAATTTTAAATTCAATTTATACAATTATAAGAATTCACAGAAAATAACTAAAGATGAAATAAGTTAATCTAGATCAAATTCTTTAGATGATCTATTTATCAGTTTTACAGTTAAATAACTAGTAATATTTACATAAAATTTATGAGAGCTATACTTAGTTGATTATACTATTTCCACATGTTCATTTAAATTAATTATTATCAATTAGAATATGTGTTATTTCTCAAAACATTAAAATTACAATGAAAGTCGCTATTAAATAATGAATTGGCACTAGTGAACTGAATTTTCTAGTTCATGTATGTCATGCAAATGTCGGATATTAATTTACAAGTTATAAAACATCCAATTACATTTTCATTGCTCAATAAAAACTCTAGTTTACTCTAATTATCGGCATAAGCGTTGTATTCATTTACGAGAATAAAATGCTTGTAATACTTGTTCAATTAGCATGTAAAATCGATAATCAAGTACAACGATAAACGAATATTTTGAAAATAAGATATAATTTTCTTCTATTCTATCTTATGAATGCTTACTGATATATTTCATACGTTGCGCTAAAATATTTCATGTTAAGCTAGAAATTAGGAGTGTGTTGAAATATAACTTCTAAATATCCGAAATTTTGTAAAATTTCAAAATTTTCGAAACTCGAAATATTCATTTGTTCTCATCTTATGAACAAAAATTTCAATCGTTAAATAAAATACAAAATATCTGATAGACTTTCTTCTTTTTACCAACTACAGTATGTTTTGGAAAGTCTTTTAGAAAATATCATATAAACGGAATATTTTTTTCTTAATTTTAATATCTCCTCAAGTTTCGAAAATTTCAAATTATAAAAAAGTAAAAAGTTAAATTTCAAATTCTCGAAATTTTCTACAAATTAATTTCTATACTATAAAATCTGCGTATGGAACTTTAAAAGCATAGATGCACAAACGTAAAAACACGAAAACTGAGCCATTAAAATTTCTTACGCGCTACCATAATGGCAGCCGAATGGAAAGCACCCGGGAACATTCAGCCGCAAAGAGCAATCCCTCATCGTGGGCACCTCTTATCTGGTTTGCCCTTCGTATCTTTTTCATTAGTGCGCCATTTGCTCTTGCACGTGGGGTTCGTTGAACCAGACTTTCTCTGCGTAATTGCGCGCGAGGAAGTAGATTTTATTTCCACGCCGTTTATCTCGGGTGACACCTTTTCTGTCGGTGTGTCGTCCGTCCGCAACACCGCGCCACAGAAACGAACTCGGCGTCTACTTAAAGCAACAGAGAAAAAACGATGAAAATATCCTTTTCTCCGACAATGAAATCGTTAAAACGGTTTATTTCGAGCAACAGATTCATGGTACCGTACGTGCAGCTAAATTCCAATCCAATCCAATCCTGTAGCGATAGATCGTTATAGCAAATCGATATTAGAGCTTTCGATATTTCAAGTGACGTCAGATCGAGAGGGATATCTATAATGAAGGTTATATAGTTAAGAAGAGAGAGCAAATAGAGCGAATACCATGGGGCGAGAGAGGATGATTAAAAGGAAAGAGAGAGAGAGGGAGAGAAAAAACCAAATAAACGTTGTTTTACAAGCTGCTGGAATACCTCATTCAAAACGACGGTTCCGTAGTCTGCAAGTGGTGCGGCGAGGTACTACCGTCTCGAACCCGTTGGTACAGGCACAAGTACAAACTCCACGTCTCCACCCAGGTCACCCAGCCGGCGCCGCTGTTCAAGTGCCACAGCTGTAACGCTTACTTCAAGTCCCGTAAAGGTTACATTGGTCACCTGAGTTCCCGCCACTCCGACAACGAGAACGACGAGAACAGAGAAGAACCGGCCAACAAGAAGGCCCGGAAAACCTCTGACGTAAGTTTCAAACACCCTGTGCATCCGCGTGATCGCTTCGTCAAGTAGCAATAATCTTCCCTGCTTGCTCGCATTTTCGTCACGCATGCGAAAAACTCTTCCTTTGGGAGGGTCTACACGACACATTCAACGCCAGGCATGTTACAACAAACTTTCCACTCCTGCTATCTAGATCGTGTCATATGAAAAACAATTATAAAATATTAAATTGAGTCATGGTATAAAATTGGATAAAAATGTAATTTGTATCAATATATTTTATTTATTATATTTTCTTGGTATTATCGAGATAATATTAATTTTGCAAATGTAAATAATTACGGGTAATATATACCTACTTTGAAACATTTATCACGTGTCGATATTTAGTGCATAAAGTCAAGTGATTGTCATCGGTGACCATCATGGCGTTGAATGTGTTAACCGTTCCTTGCAGCGCTAGTGTTCCGCGAAATCCTGAAAACAATATACTAGATAGGAAATTACACTTGGACGAATTTCAGTGTGAATCAGCATGTACACAGTTTAAAACGCAGACGAAATGTAATTAATTTTTCTAGTGTTTCGTAAATTTTTCTCGTAACCAAAAATGTTCCGTAACTTTGATAAAATTAAGAACTACTAACCTAGAATGTTCATTTTCTACGACGTGTTCGTTGGAGAGTGCAAAGTGAAATTTTATAATTTTATTGTACTAATAGAGAATACGTAATGTTTTCGGATTGAGGTTAGAGTAGAAAATTAATTATTATTTAATTGAGATGGCGATTTAGATTAGATTTGACAAAAGTCGCTTGCATCGTTACTTTAACCTTAAAACTCAACGTTCAAGTTAACCTCAAAACGCAATGTGCTTGTATTCTAAAGAAAACGGTGATGCACCCGCACTTAGTACAGCTAAATCTCTCGGTAGTTCATCGAAGCACCAAGCATGCGAGAAAGAACGATGGGAGACGGGTTTTCGGTGTCACCCCAGCTCCCGACCTGCTAGTTTGCCTGCCTGCCTGCTTCGTTTGCGAATCCTTCGTTCGATCAATCGGATCGTTTACGGTCGAGAGAGTAAGGGCGAAAATTGTGAAACGTGCCCTGACAGATCGGGAAAGGGCCTGACTGGGAGCAGCAGCGGGAGAAAGAAGAGAAACTGGTGGCTGACATAATCGATCGGGTGAAAAGGGAGTGCGAGGCTCAGGGTGAAACGGTAACGAGACGAGGCTACTCCAGGCGATCCACTGTGATGAACAGCTAAGGAATAAGGTTAAAGAAACGTATAAAGGGAAATCTTGTGCCATATCATCGTCGTACGATGTCCTCCTCGTTAAACGACTCGAAGAACGTCAATCGGGTCCGCGCAGATCTAATCCCTGTCGACGTTCAATCTCCTCGTGTCTTTTAGCCGGCTACGAGCAGCCCTATACCTTGATTAAGCGACTAAGATACTCGAGTTTTAGGGACACTACTAAGATCAAATTAGGATTAGTTTGGACACGTATTTACGGCGGCGTTCTATGCTCAATCGTTAAAGAAGAATCCTGTAAATCGAACTGCATTACCACGATCGAACATGATTTATTGATTCCTTCGAATCAACCGATAAAAATAACTTGCTCGTCTTTATCGATATAAATTTTAGGTTCGATAAAAATATCGTAAGTAATTCAAATAAAATATCTCGAATAACATTAATAATAACAATACAATAATAATAAAAAATAAAGCTCATTTTTAGATGTTAAAATTTATGTTCAAAGCTAGTGAGAAATTCTTCAGATTTATAATTTAGATTTCATTCAATTAAATATCGTGTTCCGTTCAGAAATGTTAAAGACGAAGATGTTATTCTCTTGAATTTATCGATATTCCGTATTCCTTGTTAACGAGGTTGTTGCCTCGCAAGATCGTGGTATAGTCGATTTCAATTTTGCTGCATACGTGCAGTGTGACGGATACGCGTCAATGCGTGGAGATGGCGCGAGCGTCGGCAGGACGTGACGGTTGATTGTCTTCGATCACCGTAGCGAGGACTACAAAGCTGTCTAGTCATAATACATGCGCGGCCGGGTATATTTTTTTCGTAATCCTAAACGACCGCGCGATGATGCACGATAACAAAAACGTAATTTGCCAAAGTTCTGTACGCGCGAACCGAAACTATGAACGCGGAGCCTGGGAGTCGCGTCGAATGGCTACGGTCCTGCCGCGGAATGAACGGGGCTGTGTGAGCGGTTCTCGTTAAAATTTCTCGATCGTTGGTCGATATCGTTCCTTTGATCTCGATAGATTCCACGGGTCTTAATCACAGCGATACGTGAACGAAAACGCGAAAGTATATAGCCGGTATGTAGCGAGAAAAACGGTATTTTGCGTCGCTGGTGTGCGACAGTATAGTTGCCGCTTCGTTTGACCTTGGCTCAGTCATGTCGGTTGTTAATAATATACCTCGGTTGGAATATTTTCTTCTTATTAGAATTCTCTTGATTTTATCGCATACAGGAAGTTGAATTTATTAAAGTGATAGTAGCATTAGAATTGATGTGAAGATGCCTTATGATTCATTTTTTGATGCAGAGTTTAGAAATAAAATGAGAGAATTGGAACAGTATTTGGGCACTTCAGAAACTAAGAAATAATATTTTCTCTTAAAACATTTTTAATTTTAAATCTTCCTTATACTAATTCCCTATTAAAAGTATATACAAAATTTTTAATTAACAAATTTTATAATTAAATTGCAAAAATTAATTTACTAACGATTTGTTGTTTCTGAAAGGAAAATTGATGACCGGTATTACTAATCCAAGATCGACGTGATCATAATTAATTAAAGCGGGATGAATTGCGATTCGAGCCTGAGAAGCTCTGTCAAAGGGAATCCAGTGCCAAATATGTATCTTCCCAGGCGTACGATATCTCGTTGCGTATAGAAAAATGCGAAATGTTCACTACGATACGCGATGAGAGCGATCGTTTGCTCAAAAGTGCAACCGTACTACTAATTTCCTTCGATTTCGTTCGTTACACTCTTTTTGTTATATTCGACGTGTGCAGGTGGTGCGTGTTATATCGTGATCCGCGTAGCTGAGTACCTCCTTTCGCGGAACAGTACGTACACAATGGCCGCGCGCGTGAACGTCACGCGTGAAATTCATAGAAATTATATCGGTATACGGGTATTGATACGTATAGGTCACGTGAGTGACGTTCACGAAGCTACCATTCGAGATAAAACTTAATGTACATTTCGAGGGAGAAAAAAAAAACAAAAAAAAAAAAAAAAAAAAAAAAAAAAAAATTTTCATCCATTCGTGTTTTATAGCGTGTTCAACACGAAATTTTATTACGTATAATTTGCCATTACTCTGGCGTAAGTTTATGGTACTTGATACGTAAATTACTAGAGGCAACTATAAATCATGTTTTTAGAAAGTACTTCACCCTTTTACGATGACTAAGTCTGAGATAATTTTTTAGATAATTTCTACGAATTTTAAATCTCGAGAAATATTCGAAATAGCGAAATTTTAATCCCAATAAATTTTTATTAAATTTATTACAAATTTTTATCAAGTTCTCTGAGAGAAGTCAAAGAGGATTAGTTCAGAATTAAGCTGTTAGAGGCGAAATTTAAAGAGTGGCCTAGTTACTGCTGCCACCATAAAATTTTATTACTGAAATAACAGTGGAAGCATCGTATGCAGCGATAAAAATTTCTTTACAGCAACAATTTCAAGATACCAAAATTTTTTAGTTAGAGTAATTTTTTTCTTTTTTTTTCCTCTTAAATCATGGTAAAAGCTATATAGGCGAGTACAAAGACAGAAACAAGTTCCTTACAGCTGCACTAAAGGGATTTAAAACGGCCTTTGATGACCTTACTTTCAGACGTCTTTATATTCGTCTAAAGAATTTTTGATATATTTATCTCGTATACGTGAAATATATATTTAAAGGCATTTAAAAATTTTTTCATTTTTATTGCCATACTGCTTATTTGTCGAATGAATCTTTCTCTAACCTTTAAAATTACACAGATATTAGGTGGCAATAGTTGCCAGGCCATATTATGTCTATAAATATTACCTTTTTATCCCAATTGACAACAGTAATTATCTAATTAAAATTTTATCTAAGGCGTATAACAAGTATATTTACATAAAGATTTGATTTATTACCCATTTTAAACGTATTGCCTAAACTTTGAGGTTATGCCAATGCGAGCATAAGTATTAAGCCTAACATTGGCTTAAAATTTAATCGTAAAATCTAGTTATAAATTAACATCTGGTATCCATTTAAAAAAATCATAAAATTATCGATTGTAAATAGAAATATTTTATGGATGCATTATTCCTGCATGTAATTCGTTTTTCCCCGCGTACAAAATTACGTGATACGATATACACGCACCTGACACACTCGGAAAGGTTAGTTGGGCACGGACTAGTGTCGCTAGAAGGACGGTAGATAGATCGATAAATAGATGAAAATATATCTACACGTACGCGAGGTACGAATAAATATAATATAATGCGCGCTGGCGGTAATTTACGCAAGAGCATTATATATATTAATCTTGCTGAATATTCCAAGAAAGTCTGTCCATTTTTTCGAATGTCTCGAAAGTATTTTAATCTCTATTTACTTGTTGCGTGTCATACGGCGCAACGGCAGAAGAATGAATTGCATTTCACTCGAAGTTTTAAACATATGGTTACAATTTAGAGTAGACCGTGCGTGAACACTGTTATACAGATATGTACGCGTACGTAAACTGACTAGTGGTTAAGTTCGGTGCTAATCAAGAAAGGTGTGTAAATTATACACGACGTTTTATTACAAACACGATTGCATCAATTATGTTTTTTCGGAACGAGCGAACAGGCTTGACTCTTTGGAGGAATTCAAATTTATTTAATCGTGCTAAAATCAAAAATCGAAACTTCGATCGAATTGATCAGTTTTGGGACGCCGTATTTTCTCTCTGATTTTCTAACGTATAAGAGACTCGATGAAAATACTCACCAATACTGTTCCAACGACACGTGTGTTTCGCGCGTACAACCTAACCTCCAAAGTGTTAACCGTAGAAGCAACTCTCTTCTGACATTGCGCGACGGATTTTGCACGTAATTATGTACAGGTGCGTATTTGCCAGCGAACCTCTGTACGTATACCACACTTCTAATCCTATATGTGCATAACGAGACTTGCGTGCACATTTCGACGTGATTGTGTACGAGCAGAGGATGCTAGTCGACTTCTGTCGAGGTAAAAAGCACGAGCCACTCTTTGTTTTCCTTTTACGTGGAGAGCGTAATGCGTTCGAATTCTTCCAAATATGTTACTGAATGTGTTTCAAGGTAAATGTTTATTTTAATACAATTACGTAATACCACTGTTTTCACAGATGTTTATTTGTTACAGATGTTTAATTAATTATAAAGAGTTTAATGATTCAGTTAGGTTATACTATAAAAGGCGTAAAAGTTAATATAAATTTGCGGGTATTCGAGAAGAAAGACTTAAAGTGTTGCATCAGTAATAACAATGATTTCACATTTTTGGAACGTATTAAGATAATACGCGCGCAGGTCGTGCCACGATTTAAGAAACATTTCTCCCGCAATCTTGATACGTTCCACAGAGAGTAAGAAGTGCGAATAATTCATTCAAGGGAAGGCGAGACTCATAGATGTCTCTCTCAGTACACTTCGCGAAGCACTTCATGTTTTGTGCCAATCATAACCTATTAAGCCGCCCAAAGATCGTCAGATCTTCCCGCTTGTACAGTTGTTCTTTTCGAAAAGAAAAAATGAAAAATGATAGGTCCAACGAACGTATACGATCCATTTGAGAATTAATCTTCGATAATAAAATTTGAAAGGGTATAGCGTTTAATATATATATACATATGTGTGTGTATATGACGATGCGTAAACCTGTTTCGTGCACTAAATGATTTTACTTACCTTGTCTGCCCTCGCTATAAAAGTTTCAAACCTACCATTATCAATCGTCTTCCTCGTTATTATGTTGTTTTATACGCGATAAATTGTAGCGTTAATATAGATATATATATATATTATACTACACAGATATTTCTATAGGTGATTTGTAGTTCGCTCCTTCGAGCAAAGTGTAAATGATATCTAAAGTGACCTTTTTCTTCTTGATACGATACGAGCTAGAAAAAGGAATGTTGATTTCAATCGAAAGGATCAACAGGAGCAACATGCAAAAATGTGAAGTTCATTCGATCGTTCCGTCGGATCGTGTTTTCTTTAATAACAGACTTCCTTCATTTTATGGCGGGCAGAATGATCTTTAATACCGTTGAAATTACAGGAAGGCGAAAGAGTGGCTCCCTCGACATATTTCAATCTTCCGTATTGAATCTTAAGTGTTACTAATCGTAAGATCGTAAGGCTGACCTCCTATGTCTAATGTGACGATTCAAGTTGAGAGTATTCCGAGGAGATAAATTATTTATTTGTTTACGATAACGAGGCCGTTTGTGAATCGTATTTCGGGCAACTCGCATAACTCAAAGATTACCATTATAACATGCAGTGGTAATGACCGCCCGAAGGTGCGACCCCGTCTAAAAGTGCACGAATTCCACGAGCACGTATGTACTATATAATTAAAACAAAAGATATAACAAAGAAAACCATAGTACTTACGACAACGCTAATCATCTGCGATGAATAAACATTACAACTAACGAAATCGAACGTATTGTGCATTATATGTCGGGAAAGAAATAAAATCAAAATGAATCGATTGACCTCGTGTCTTGTCATTGAAAACCCGAAAATGTCTGTATTTTTTAATCAAAGTAGTTTAGAGCCGAGTATAGTATAGAATGTAGTAGGAAATAGTAGTAACATAAATTGAAGTATAATTTATTTATTTATTTATTTATTTATTTATATTATAAATATAAACTTCATGTGATATAGACTTTTACTGTTTCCCGCTAGTTTGAAGAATGTGCAAAGTTTCGACATATGTTCATAGATGGCAGCAGCGGCGTACATCGGTCTCGTAAGAGTTTCCTTACTATCGGAACGTATGCGCCATGTTCTGTTTACAGTACCGTGGTCGCGTCCATCATCGTCGCTAGGTACGCTCGTTTCCCTGCTCCATCCGTTCAGTATTATTATGTCCCGCACGATTCGTTGGTGATGTTTGAAGGCGTGGTGCGTTCGCGTATTTTCGGAAGCTACTTCGCGTGACAATTGATCTCGGAAGTGGCGGTCGAGCAACGATACGCAACAATGATTCCGTGTTACGCGACGATCTATGTTCTTTCGGTGGCCGTGCTCGGTGTCAATGCTCTTCACGCGAAAGATCCGTTGGCGCATCACGGAAGATGCGAACCGATCACCATTAATCTATGCATGAACATCCCATACAACGAAACGATAATGCCAAATTTAATGAACCACCAAAAGCAAGAAGACGCTGGCCAAGAGGTGCATCAGTTCGCGCCCTTGGTTAAAATGAAATGCAGTCCCGATCTTCGTTTCTTCTTATGCACAGTGTACGCGCCAGTGTGCACCATCATCGATAGAGCTATACCCCCGTGCAGATCGTTGTGCGAGAGTGCTCGTGCAGGGTGCGAACGTTTAATGAATAGTTTCGGTTTCGCCTGGCCAGACAATCTCGATTGTTCCAAGTTACCTGAAAACGGTGGACCCGAACTTTGTGTCGGTCACAATGAGACTACACCACCAGAACCGTCGCCACCGGTGTATTCGCCACCGCATATGCCCGGAGCTGAATTTCAACCATCCTGGACCGGGGGACCGAAACCGTACGGTAGCGGATTTATGTTGGGTGCCAGAGACTTTGGTTTCGTTTGTCCGATGCAATTCAAGGTCCCGCATGAACTCGGTTACTCGCTGAAGGTCGGCGATAAAGTTGAGTCTAATTGCGGCGCACCTTGTGATGGAATGTTTTTCACTGAAAGGGAACGACGATTTTCAAGAATCTGGGTTGGTACTTGGGCGTCCGTTTGCGCAGCCTCTTGTTTTTTCACGTTCCTGACGTTTCTCATTGACACAGATAGATTCAGGTAAAAAAATGTGTTGATTGTATTCATATTAATGTATAATCTAGGCACATTAGCATAATGTAGGAAGATCAGTGGGAATTATGCGTTATTATATTATATTCATAAGTATGAATAAGGATAAGGAATATAATTAGTTTCGAGTTAAGTATAATACAAAATGTAAATTATGATATTTGTCTTTATAAGACACACATTCCAGTAAATTTTCATATGATATACGAAAAGTGTAACATACTGGTATAAAATTCTTTTTACTATTAGTTATTTAAATATGTGGTAATTTGTACTATATTGTAGACATTATTTTATATTTAGGTATCCTGAAAGGCCAATCATTTTTTTGTCAGTATGTTACCTTATGGTAGCATTGGCATATGTGATTGGTTGGGCAGCTGGCAATTCTATTGCATGCAGAGAACCTTTCCCACCTCCTTTAGATATGCGAATTCAAATGACATCAACAATAACGCAAGGTACCAAGCATGAATTATGCACGGTACTTTTCATGGTACTTTACTTTTTTGGGATGGCATCCAGCATATGGTGGGTCATTTTAACATTGACATGGTTCCTAGCTGCTGGGTTAAAATGGGGCCATGAAGCAATAGAAGCTAATTCACAGTATTTTCATTTAGCTGCTTGGGCTGCTCCAGCAATAAAAACAGTTACTATTCTTGCAATGGGAAAGGTGGAAGGTAAGCTATCAGAAATGTATGAGTAAAATTATGTGATATAATTTATATACTTGTGATTAATACATTACTTTATTTTTATAGGGGATATATTATCTGGTGTTTGTTATGTGGGTCTTTGGAATGTTGAAGCTCTACGTGGATTTGTCTTGGCACCATTATGCGTTTATTTAATTCTTGGAACTGCTTTCTTATTAGCTGGCTTTGTTTCGCTTTTTCGTATACGTACTGTTATGAAACACGATGGTACAAAGACTGACAAACTAGAAAAGTTAATGATACGTATTGGTATATTTTCTGTATTATACATAGTTCCTGCATTGATTGTCATTGCTTGCTTATTTTATGAGCAAGCATACTTTGATCAATGGATGTTAACTTGGAATATGGAGATGTGTTCAAGACCTGGACCACAATCTTTATATTCAATGCCGTGTCCCGTTGGAGAGCGTACTCGAGATGTTGGGAGACGACCAGAATTTGAAGTTTTCATGATAAAATATTTAATGGCTATGATTGTCGGTATAACATCTAGTTTTTGGGTATGGTCAAGTAAAACACTGACGAGTTGGCGACAGTTTTTCAATCACATACAAGGGCGTCGTGCCGAAGCGTATGTTTAAAGACTTAACTAATTTTATGTAACGAAAGTGGAAAAATTTTGCCTTTAAAAAACTATTGCATCTGACTATTGAATATAACGCTCAAATAATACCTTAATCAGATTGAAGCGTAAGAATATATATTGTACTGTATTTTATAAAATTTCTTTATTTGTATAATGTAATGTTATTAAATTTGTTTTATTAGAAAGATATCTGAATAGTAAGATATGCATTTTTATATTATTTTTGTATCTTATCAGTGCATATAAAAAGTAAGACAGATTATGCAAGTGTACTGTGCCAAAATATTTTTTTATCGAGATTATATGTTTGTTTAAAATATTTGTGAATTTTTCCACTTTATTTTTATGAGAGTTGCATAAGAATTGTATAAAATGTTAAAACTAATCATTGATTAGTTTGCAAGTATTATTAGAAAATGTTTGCATCATACTTTAATATTGAATTCTTCCTTTTCGTATTAATACAAGATCACAACATAACGGCTAATCGTTTAAGTTATAAACGCTCAAACTCTCTGCAAAAAATGTGTTCAACGTTTATAAGTATACTTTTCTACTATGCACAAAAGCAGTGGATATTATTGTGTCTCATTGTAGTTTTAAAGCTTCCATTTTAAGTTTGATGGATAAATCAAGAACAATTACGCTTACTAATCTCGCGAACAATTTTTATACTTTTACAAAGCAGCTTTAGAAATATTTTACTATATTCAATTAAGATTATAAGAAAATTTAAGACCTTTTTATTCTCAACATTTAAGAATTGTATTAAGAATCTTCTTGATGTTTTTTTCTTCTTTGATGCATTTAGAAACACCTTGCCTTTGTAGAATACAGTCGAGGCAAACATATCTTTGAAAGATATAAAATTAAATTGTAAGTCGTGTACTACTCTAGGTTAATTGAATTGTATATATACTTATATACGTTAATTTTACTATGTACTATAATATATTTTTTAAAAGTTATGTACATATACATGTTTGCCAAATAATTGGCATTTTCGTATGTTTCCTATGCGTAATCAAATCTCGAAAGACTCGATAACTGCGAGTCGAATCGAAAATACTCAGTAAGAATTTGCGTATCGAGCGCGATCATTGTTCCAATATAACTGATGAATTCGTCCATTGAAACTGCCGAGCTTTTGTGTATGTCATATATTTACGGCGATTGATGAAAAAAATCTTATTAGTAAAAATATTGTAATTACAACAGCCGTACTTACGTTATTGTAGATGCGCAAAGTATCATATATGAAATATACGTGACGTTGTGTAAAGTAATTACAACTATTATATTCTTTATATAATAAACCTGAATATATACATAAAAACAAATTGTTTGTATTCGCATGTGAATTTATTTCAACAAATTGGTTTATACACATATTGTTACAAAGTATACATATACGAAAGTCTTACAGTAGGAAACAAATAACTTGTACTAACTGCTATTTTTAAGTATCCGTGTTCTCTGTAAAGTTTTAATAATTCCAACTTTTCGTAAATATGATACAAGAAATGGCGTTACCCCTAATGTAATTGATATTCGTATAGGTGCCATTAATTTGTGAATACTGTACGCAACTACAAAAGTTGAACCAGTAATAAGATTTTTCGTTTTCTCTTCACTTGTATCGAATAGATACTGGATAATTGGTGCAAAATCCATCCCTCTGAAATCAATTTTTTATCATAAATGTATGAAATTATTTTAGTGCAATTAATTTAGTACATTACATTTAATTTTCCAACAAATTTTGATATTAAAAGATCAAGATAAAAGGAATTGTATATAAGAAAAGTTGAATATAATTGCAAAAACGAACCTATCCACAGCTGTATAACAAGCACCAAAGGATAACAGAGAAATTCCTATATGAAATGCTAAACAGGTATATCCAAAATCCTTTATTGTATTTCTAAGTCTTGATTTTGTGGATAAATTTAGTCGAGTAACGTTGCCTTGATCCTTATTATTGTTAGTATTTAAAACATTATTTACCGGCTGCGATGGTTTCGTCGAATATTCCATAATGTAGATATATTTTGGTTTGTACATTGTTTGGAAGATTGTGTTCGTCGTGATATAACTTGTTAGTCCTGAATGACATATTACAATTTCCACATTGTTTTTCTTACAATATTAAAATAGAAAACAAATTTGCAGCATGTTCTAATAAATTTACAATTTCTAATCACAATTTATTGAAAAAGGGCTAATTTTGTTTCCCTTGTTAACCCTTTTGCTTCAAAAAGCCATTATAACAGCCTATGATTTATGACTATATTATATCAATTATCACGATATTAGTGATTTGCAAATAAATAATCCGTCTGCCATCAACATGTTTTATATTCTTTTTATAATATTTGCAAATAAATTTCAATGAGAAAACTAACTCTTTGTACAACAATGTAACACATTGAAACGCTTTTATTCGAAAAGTCGATAATGACGATTTCGTAACAAATTTTAATTCCTACAATTCTTCGACATCAACTCAGTTCACTAAAATAGATACAATGAATGCACCTAAACGGAAAAAAGAATGTCATCATCACTTAAAACTGATAAACAATGAGTCATAATCTTGACTGGCAAGAAATAGAATTGATAAAACTTCAACTTTTTTTTAATATTAAAATATAGTAATTCTAAAGGGAATTGAAGGTGGTATAAAATAAATGTAATAAAAATAATATTAATGAATCTTTTCTAGTAAACTTTAATACAATATTACAATAGCTTTCCTTAACAAAATTTTCAACGGAATATTTAATTAAATAATTAAAGTTTGAATAATATCTATCTTTCCGTTATCTTAGTAAAGGGTTAAAAGGTTAATTAGAAAATTAATACTAACAAATTAAAAATTTAAGCATTAATATAATTATGTTATACGACTTTCAAAAAATCCAAAATATTTTCTCTTTGTAAAATTTTTACATACATGCGCAATTCTTTCTTACTTCGATACTCTGATAAGAAAAAGGTGCAGAAGATCGTTGAAACGTTTCTATTTCGACGAACTTTTACTAACCACTTTTATCCAGTTTCAATTGAGGTAAACGAATGCTCCTATAATGCGATTTCTGCATGTCCTCGGCAATGTATTTTCCATCTCTGGCCCACTGACCGCCCGGCATGTTTAAATGCGTAGATTTTCCATTGGAACAAAATGGTTTCGGTACATTGCTCTGCATTGTGCTATTCAAACTGACCGCCCCAAAACAGTCGTACGAATCTATGTGAGTGTCGCTGCAGTTTTCCAAGCTACTCGAACATGTCGCTGGTTTTGTTAATTGTTTGGAAAAATATGATCTGCAATCATTCTTGCCATATAATAGTACTGGAGCAGCGATATCTCGTGCTCTTTCAGGAGTAAATCGTCCAGTCTCGTTCGCAAATATTTCAGACACATTTGTCGGAAGAGGTAAGGTAGGAGCGTCGGGATATCGACGGAGACTGCTAACATGAAGATTTTTCATGCGATTTTGATGTACAACTGCATATCGTACACACTGCATGTCTAACGGCATATTCACTGAAAAAATTTTAATTCAAAAGTATATGAAAGAATTCAAATAAATAATGACAGTTTTAAAAAATCTAATGGATTTTGACACGAATCACGAAACGTGATAGATTTTTGCAAATATTATATTTAAAATATTCTCATTTTTCATATATACTAGGAAGAGTATATATGAACACGTTTTACGTGAATTCCAAATTGTTCCCATGCACAAAAGTTCTATTCGATGTTAATTGCGTTACATAACTGATTCAATGAAACAGTAATTTTGAAGATATTTACTACTTTTTTTTTTTTTTATTATAAAATGTATGAAATGATCATATATATATATATATATATACTAAATCATAAATGATCATAAATATATATATGAAATATATGAAAATTAATTTAGTTTAATTAATCAATTTAAATCAATTTTAAGAAATAGTAATAACACATGTAAGCTTGTATGTAAAAGTGAAAGTTATAAATTTCATACCTGTACGCAAAGTTTGTGACAAAGTTGTCAATAAATAGGAAGAGTTACTGATACGAGATAACGCCATCCTAAAACCTTTAAATGCTTATAAGATGTTGATATATCACGCTGTTGACATACACGTAACACTGCTTATTTAAGCTGCTTTATATACATGTAGAAAGAAATATAGAAAATAGACGTGTTAAAATATATAAAACAATCTTACAATGCACTCTTGACGTAACTGCTTAACCTAAGAACAATTCAGTATTTATATCTCTACACTATATCATCACATCTATGTAGTTCTTGAATATACACTCGTTTCTTATGACTCGAATAATGCAAAAACGTTATACAACCGGTTCACACTTTATATATACATAAAACACTGAAGACTATGTCGTAGATTATTCTACGTATATAGAATGATAGCCATTTTGATACATGTACGCCTTACGCCCTCTATAATTTATATGTATATACGTATGTTAAAATACACTTTTAATTTGCAGCACAATATCATTACATTCTATGCTGTAATACTTACATACGATCCATAATTTTGCTATTATTTCATATTTATATTTATATTATTAATGTTTTTACATAATATATTCATGAATAAAAATTTTCTGCGTGGAGCTAAAATATTAGTTTCAAATCAAAGAAGTGTAATATAAAGATATTAAATTATATATGTTTTATATTTATTAAAACAAAATTAACTTTAATACACACTCATATAAAAATTGGATTCTCAAAATCATTTTTATAAAATGTATTAAATATTTAAGTGTATGAGCTAATGCATAAGTAAATTTTGTTTTTTTAATAATTAGTTTCAAATAACGTGATTCAGATATTTATAAATATAAATTTTCTGTTATTATAACTTGTACAATTTTTTTCTCTTCACTTTTTACATTAACTTTTTACATTAAATTAATTTTATGTATCATTCTATAAATTTCAAAGTATTTAACTAAATAACATCTTTCAGTAAATACAGAAAATAGTATAACAATTTTAAAATAATAACTTCATAATGTCATACTTAATATAAAATATTCATATTGTGAAAAATTAGAGAATCAGATTTAGATCACTATAATTGGAATTATAAGTCTTCTATTTTATAATAGTGTATTTTATCAAATTACATATGCTAATAGTTATTTATTGCATATAATTTTTAAATAATGTACCAATATAAATTGAACATTTCTTGAAAGTTAGAAATAAATCTACATTTATTATTATTATTATTATTATTATTATCGAAATATACAATTTTGAAGGAATTTTTTAAAAAACAATAAAATCTAAATCATCAACTAAAAAATGTATTTAATGTATTCTACAAATTATTTAAAATTGCCGTATATTATTTGCATTCCAGAAAAATATTTTTGATTAAAAAAGAAAAATCGAATATATATCTACTGGAATAAATTGATCCATAGTTTAAATGTACTTTGCTTCGTCTATAATTAAATGCATGCAAACAAATTCTCAACAATATATGGCAACAATACAAAATATTATGTGATGATGGAAATGATTCTGACGTAATTTTTGAATATGTTATACTTATTTTATGATTTTTATATTAATATCAAACATATTTTGTTTTTTACTTACAATACAGTTTATATCTAGAAGCACAGACCTCGACTGTACTTATAAGATATGTACGTTACCTACCATCGATAAAACTGTGACATCACTTAAAAAAATCTTAAAAATGTATTATTAAGAATAAATTCACGGGATATTTGACACACGTTTCAAGTCAAATATTTTGTTGATTTAAAATTTATATTTTATTTATGAATAATATGAGAAATTTTTATAACCAATTACAAAGCGCCAGTGTAAGATAGAAATGCATCTTAATACTGTGGACGTTACAAAGAGGGCGTGAAATACTATGAAAAATCTTATTTTCGTAACTTGTATATCACACATACTTTTAGTAACAAAATTTGTTCCGTATTGTTCGCATATTGAGAAATGAATATCTTTTTCTTTATTAGCCCTCAGAGGTATGCATTTTATATGTTGAATATTTAATAAGAAAAAAGATAAATTATATTTGAGTTTGTTAACAAAGATTTAAAAGTTATTGAACAAGTGTTAGTGTGAAAGCTATACAAAAAGCAATGCAGAAACCATAGTAATAACGTGTCACATAAGATGCAAATAAATTACGGATTGTATTATGTTCATGTGTTATATTATTTTTGCCTCTTGAACGACGATGAAGTCCAGCTTCTAAACTTCTAAATGACAGATTTATAATGGTAAACGCTTTAGTGTCTTTCCTTTTCTTCTTCTCAGTGTAATCAACGAATCGTATAAGCAATAAGTCATCCCCATTAAGAATCTCGCGTATAAAGTAAACATCACACACTTTCAACGGGTTTCAAAAATGACGCGTCGAGCCGTGCTGAAGTTTTTTAATCATAGTTATTATTATCGTTAATATCCATATAATTATCAATAACTACAGTAAAACACAAAACAAAAATGGTGATATCTGTACATTTCTTTCTCTTAAGTAAGTAGTAACATAAACTTTTTTGTATACCAGTAGCCTATAATAGGAAGAAACTAAATCATAATATTCACAGATATTTTACAAGATAGATAAGACACGACGCAGACACACACGTCGCGGAAACCGAATTTTCTCTCTCTCTATATATATCTATATATATAAAACGATTTCGAAACAGAGGAAAGAGT
>NW_016924843.1:208407-319406 GCF_001483705.2 Eufriesea mexicana
AAGGGGATAGACAGAAAGAAAAAGATAGAGAAACAGAAAAAACGGAACGAGCGGTTGTTATAAAAATGAACGAAATACCGCAACGTGAGCGTCTTATTCCCGTCCTATTATGTATACTTAACCGTAGCTGTAATATATATGCTTTCTTTAAACTCATCGTTTCGCTCGCTCACTTATACCTCTACACTGTACATATGCACAACGCATCTTTTACACTGTACATGCACACGCTCCACGAGTATCCGCGTTGCCTTAAATTAATCGCGTTTTTCTTAGGGATTGCCAAAACATCGTGTATGGTTTGGACAATGCGTATACACTTTTTATCATTCGCATCATTATGAGCATCAAAAATTATGGGATAACCTGAAGATATATTTACTGTTAAATAATATAATATAATATTTGTTATACTCGATAAACTATGTTCGTTTCGATGTTCAATAGAGGAAAGGAAAAATCGTGTTAAAACATTGAATTCTTCTATTAGTGATTGTATACCCTTTTGAATAAGAAAAAAGAAAAAAAAAAAAAGAAAAAAACGAAAAGTTGTGCATAAGAATGTTAGTTTAATCGATTTAAAACGATCGAT
The DNA here is from genome assembly GCF_001483705.2 of Eufriesea mexicana. Classification (NCBI taxonomy): domain Eukaryota; kingdom Metazoa; phylum Arthropoda; class Insecta; order Hymenoptera; family Apidae; genus Eufriesea; species Eufriesea mexicana. Next base: position 209,000 of record NW_016924843.1, read on the forward strand.
GTTTTGAGTCAATTGAAAACGGTCACAAGGAATAACACATGTTTTGACCATCCCTAATACTTTTACATAAGGTTATTCTCTAGAGGCATGCGCCCTATGCGCAGCAGCAATAATATCGTAAATAGGTAAGTTTCTTTATATTACTTAATAATGTTTTTTTTCATCCACGGCTCCGTGTGATATAATATAACTTCTGGTCTATACACGTAAGCGCATTATTATCTTCGATACGATTGCTAAAGAGTCTATGACACATCGCACAGAAGGCGACAAAGGATAAGAGAAATGGGGATGGAAGTGTACAGAACGGGGCGACGTCAATGGTCAATGAGATCGGTCATACTGTATCCTGTTCGTCCAATATGACATACTTTTAAGCCCCTTCCTTTTTTCGTGTGCTGATTGGTACGTTCTAACTAGCCTGACGTAATAACGTTAATAATAATTGATAGCAGCGATAATAGTAGTAGTAGAGTAGTGATAATAATAATAGTAGTAATAGTGGTGATAATAGTATAGTAGTAATAGTAGTAGTAGCAGTAGTGGTAGTAGTAATTAATAATAATAATAATATAATAATGACAATAATAGTAATAATAATGATAATATAATAATAATGATAGCCATACTAATGATGATGATGATAGCAATAATGATAATAATAATAAAATTAATGAATAATAATAATTATAATAGTAATAATAAAAATAATAATAATAATTATAATAATAATAAAGAATCAAAATAAGAATATTAAAAATTTTTTTATAATATACATAGTGCTAAGATGATAATAATGATAATAATATGTTACATCCTGCTATGGGAAATTATATTACACTAGGGATAAACACTATTTTAGGTAGTCCTTTCGCACTTTTTTTCACTAGAGGTCTAGATCGTAACTTTACTTTCTAGTTCGACACGAGCGGCAGCAGCAACAGCGGCAGCAGCAACTATTGTTACAAGTAATATAATACATAGGTATTTATATAGAGCAGTATTATACAAAAAACACATCACATACCGCGCGGACCAGAATCGGTCACCATTTTATAATGTTTTTACTTTTTGTTTTCTTCGTCTTTACGCAGATATATATCGTTAAATAATTAAAATCACAGTAGTTATGCCCTCGCTGGCTCGCTTATAATTTATACAATATCATTAATATCTAAGCCTTACTTAAAATAGCTCGTGTATTATAGTGGTAGGGTACGTTAGTTTTTTTTTTTTTTAATCTTCTTCCTCTATTCTCTTACTTACGAAATCGACTGTCCATCTAGAGCAACGGTAGGTATATTTTACTGTTTTCCTAGAGGAGGGACGAGTGTGAGTTTTTTTGTTCCATCTTTTTCTTTCTTTCTTTTTTTCCTTTAGATTTTTTTTTTCACAGTGAGGACATCGCGTGGTTTTTATTAATCGAAGGTCTTCACTAAGGACTGGGGTTGTGCCTGACCCGCTTGTCAGAAAGACCAAGAGTGACGTCGGTCGATCTCACAAACGTCGTCAGTAACGAGCGTACCACGAGCCATTCCATTGAGAATGGAACTCGCCATCGCGAAGTGAACCGGTGAAGAAAGGCACGCTCGGTGATGTTCACACATTGACCGTGCTAGCCTCTCTACGCTACACAACCCCGTACCTACGTTTTAGGCCTACGATCTAGAAAATCGGCACGATTAGCCGAAGAATCCGTTTGATTGTCACTGATATAATTCCAGAAGAGAAAGCTTCCTTTCCCTTGGAAATACTCTCATCGTTTGTTGTACGATACTGCACTTCTTGAGGGGGACACTCCAGGCTTCATGCCACATGCGAAGCGTCCTACAAGTGCGTGAAGGCGAGAAGTATAGGTAGATTGTAATCCAATAGACTACTGGTTGGCCTCAAACCGTGGCAATGACGATGAGCAAATGAGCGATCTTTGCGACACGGTGCAACAAATCTGGCGCTATTCGCGCCAAGCTCTCGTTTGCGAAGTCACATGATGGGAAAATATGAACTACGTATGCAGGCTGAAAACAAAATTAATTGCATATTTATTTCTGTTAACGTCTTTTCACTTGTATATTGTTCGGTTATATTATAACACTAATGTTGGTAGTTTATTTGATTAACTCAAATAGTTAATCACCACTGTTATCAATTATTAGTGACAAATAGCTTAAAAGAAACAAATTGATATTAGAAATATTAATTAATATTTTTACATACTTGTTGTGATCCTGGTGCAGCGATATTAACAATTCCAGCGGCTTGTTTTTGTTGCAAATACATTATAAACCCAGTCTGAAGATTTTTACTTTGTTGCAGTACGTCAACTTCGTCTCGACCACAAGGAAGAGCAAGAAGCATACAGTGTTCATTATCCATCTGAAAAAAGTGAAAGTTAAAAACAATTAGTTAATTTGTACATTCAGAATATATTATAAAATATTTGAAAAGTTTTTCTCTAATATATTTATATACGCTGTATCAAAGTTTAATATTAAATCTTCATTGTTACAGATTATCATTACTGGTGACAAAAATATTAAAATTAATATAATATTAGATTTTTCAACTTTAACATATCATTAGGCAAGTGTATTAAATACATCATACAATCTAAAGTCCAAATAAAATGTAAATCATACCTGCATCTTTCTTGCTACTCCTTCAACTTGAGTTTGTTCCAATCTCATTCTCTGTGCGATTCTCAATGGTGGAGTTGAGCCATCGCTGTTGCATGGTAAACTGTCTCTTGCTACATTGGGATTGCCAAAAACAAAATGCATTTGTACTGCTGCTTGGTCGTTTTTAAGTGCCAATAGTCCCTGCCACATAACCGGATAACGTTGCAACAACATCTGAAACGAGTCTGCTTGAGGTGGCACTTGGGAAGCATGAGGTGGTGTGACCACTTGGTGTTTTCTAGGCCTATCCGGTGTGATAGCTCTGTCACTTGGCGCTTCACTAGCAGCAATAGGATATTGAGAACGCAAATGCGCCGGTGGCGGTTCGTAGAAGCCACCTCGGGTAGCTGCTGGTGTACCAGTTAAAGATGGATTATTTCCTGCATTATATTGTGGTGGTGGTGGTGGTAGTCTCACTGTTCCGTGCATCATGTATACTTGAGCTACTTGAGGACTATCGGTAGTGCGATCTTGCGGTGTTCTTGTGCTACGTCTCAACTCTAATGGTGGACTGTGACTATCTTCTATGCCTGTTTCAAGTTTGGGATCTAATGGTAAATGAGGAGATCGGGTTTCTTGAATATGGTACGCTATACGCGGGGCTGTTAAGACCTCCTGCTGTGCACGTAGATACTGATACTGGAGCATTTGCGAATGCATGTAATGAGGTGGTAGTTCTCCACTTCTAGTCAGTCCTGCATAGTGATTCACAACGTCAGCCTGTATGTGAAAAATATTATGAATAAAATTATTTGACAGTAACAATATTGATTTATATATATTATTGAAATTGGTAGAACATTGTTTATTACATGTATACATTAATGCACTTTAATAAAAGTGAAATAAAGTTAGCATAGTAAGTACCTGAGAAGCATTAGCATGATGATGGGCAGGTGGGGGCAATGGAGGACTCTGGGATCGATGTGGGGGAACAAGTCCATATTGGCCCCCTGGTGATGGAGTAGCACCCGCACTCCCATGCTAGCCAAAACCAAGCCAAGTTAGTTTGTGTATTGATATATTTTTGGGCAATATATATGTATGTTTTAATGTACATAGTTACACACAATCCGGCGTATTAAACTTGCTATTCGACCATAACGAGGTCAGATTAATTTGATTTAAATTTAAAATAAGCATGGGTCATGTATGAACATTATGTAACTTATTGTATTTTTGATATACAATTTAATGTGACATATTACACCATGAACACTATACTTACCAGTGGTGTTTCATAACTGGATATTGGTACTCCACGTGCTTGGGGACTCGCAGTTGGAACCATAATGCAGCCAGACATTGATACTTCTACTTTTGGTGGTTCCATTGTTCCCGTTACCTACAATCATTGAGAAAGTAAAGATCAGTTGTACCTTTTAGTAAGTTTTAATATCTTTCCTTTAAAGGACTATATTACTTTCAGTTTAAAATATGATTGAAGTAATTAAAAAAAGCAATTAAATTTGATAAAGAAATTATTAAATTATTAAGTTTTACTTTTCTTATCAACATCATACTATACATAACAAAAAATAATCCTTACCGGTGGTTTTGGTGCTGGAGGTCTTGAACAGCTCACACTAGCAGGTTGTGGATTCATCAGATGAGGTTGTGTAGGTGGACTGGCCACTGCGCCTGTGACCATTGGTGGGACTACTGCCTGTAGCAAGTGAGCTTTCGGGTTCAAAGGATGTGGCTGGCCATTGATAGCCTTTAATGCTGTTGGCTGAGAGACAGGTTGATGGATTCTAGGTGTTGGTGTTGTGGTTACATTAGCTGGATGGACGTTCAAGGATAATTTCTGAGGAAGGTTCACAATTGTGGATGTCTGTTGTTTGGCTGCTTGCAAAAGATGCTGTTTAGGATTCGGTGGAACACCAGTGGTGTTGTTCAGCACCGGTGACATAGGCTGGCCTTGACCTTTTCCATTCGTGGCTGCACTAATTTGAGGTGTTTGCTTGGCACGTGGGCTCAAACTAGGAGATACCACTCTGTTACTAGAGACTTGTAGGTGGAGACCTTGCACTGCTTGCGTTGGTTTCACGATGTTCTGTACCACTGATTGACTAGGCACGCTAGGAGCCGCTGGTTTCGTGATAACCACTTGCTGCTGTACTGGTGTAGCCAATTTACTGGCATTCAAGACATGAGCCTTAAGACTCGTGGGTTTCGATTGGGTCGAGCAAGTAGGTGTAGTCTGTGGTACTGCTACCGTTGTTGTGGCTATAGGTGTAACTGTGGTGGAAGTTGTTGTTGACTGGGCCATAGTGGTCGTGGAAGTAACCTGCACCACTGGAGACTGTGGCTTCGTGATAACACTAGTCTGTGGCTGGATCTGCTGACTCTGAACTGGTTCTGCCGGAGGTTGTTCCTTTTTAGGTTCTTCAGTAATTGTTAGATTCTCTGGTTGCAGTGGTTTTGGTCGCAACGCTTCTGTTGTATTGGGGCTGGTGTTAACTACGTTGACTGCTGGAGTGTTCCTTGCATCGCACGTTGATCTGCTCACAGCCTGGGTCTGTCCGGAAGATGTAGAAACTGGAATATACTGACCTTCCTCTGATTCCCTCATAGGTATCAACATTCCAGTTACCGGATCTATCAAAGTCATCGGCTCATGAGAGATTGGTTTCTGCGTTGGTGATGGCGCTGGTTGACTCGCCTCCTCCGTCTTTGGAGTTTCTTCTCGAGGAGGTACGCTTTCTTCCTTATTCTGTAGCTCTTGCGGTGCAGGTGGTGTTTCCTTTATCTTCATTAGTTCTCGGAATTCCTCATCATCATCATTCTCTGAAGTTCTTCGTGCCGATTTGCTGCGAACGCCTCTTGGTGACTTTCTAGGCTCTGTCAGATGCACCGTAGTTTGTACATTACGAGGAGAGTTGTTATGCCTGGTACTTCTTCTGGTAGCATGGACGTTGCCTGTGGATCCTCCAACTACTCCCTTGTTCGCCGTGGAACTGCGCACGACATCCTCGATCACGTCATCGATGGTGTTCCTACTTCCATCTTTTTCGGCCAATCTTCTGGATTTTCTGGTATTCGCGGCTGGAGGGACAAACTCTTCCGGCGGCACTTCCTTCACTGCAGCTATAGGTGTCGCTGGTTGCGCGTTGGGGCCGGTCAAGTTAGGTACAGGAGATTTTATCGTGAGTATCAATCGTGGACGTCCAGCATTATCTTCCTCGCTGTCATCGTGGAATTCATACACGTCTGCCGGCAGTTTGTTCTTCTCCACGTGATGTTTGCTCCCTCTAGATGTCCTAGGTCTACGCTTATGTACAACAGTAGCGGTGTTCCTACTGCTTCGCCTCGTAGTGACACCACCTCGGCTGCTGGTTCCACGTTTGCTCTTAGTCCTGCCACGACGGCTCTTCGTTGACTCGCTCTCACACGTCTCTACTCCTTCATCCTGTTCGTCGTTTGTCATGAAGTTCTTCTTGTTGTCAGCTTCCGTTGCTTCCGCGTTGAACCACTCAGACTCGTTGGTCTTTGGCTGTTCCTGTGTCTCGTTATTGGTACTCTGACCATGCTGCGTTTCCTCATCCCCGTCATTGCCCTCGCCATCGCACAGGGCATCCACTTTCTTTATCACGCTCTCGATGTTCACCTCTTTCGCCGACCAATAGTCACTGTCCTCTTTACTGTCTGCTGGGTCCTCCTTGGACACGTCAATGGCAAGCGGGTCTGTACTTGGTTCTTTCAATGGATCTTCAGCTGGTTCTTCCTCCATATCCGCTTCTTCATTCTCTTTCACGACCTCCTCATCCTTCACTTCGTTATTCGTGACCTCTGTCTTAACCGGTGCTTCCACTTCCATTTTGGGTACAAGATTGTTGTCTGAAGGTTCGGGTTTGGGTATGCACGGTAGTTTCTCTGACTTGACCAATTCCTGTGGCTCCACCTTTGGTGGTTTGGTGTCTACATTGGTACCACATGGCTGGTTCAACGGGTGTTCCGATTCGTTGCTCGGGAATTCTTCTTTTATCGGAGTGTCCTCGTGCTTCAGGACATCGGATGGCTCGTCTTTTATGATGTCCAGTGGCTGTGTAGGCTGTATCGGCGGAGTGAGTTGCATGGGTTGAGCTGTCTGCGCTATCTGTGCATCAGGATCCACCTCTAGCTCTTGTTCCGGTGGCAGACGGGACTCTATGCACTCTGTCGTGCTCTGTTCGCTGATTGGCGATGCTGATAGGGAGGGAACTGTGGAAGGTACTGCTCTCGCGATGATGGCTTGCGAAACTGTGGACACCAATGGGATATGAGGCTTCGATAGCTGGCTGCTCTGAAGGACCGGAGAGTGCCTTTGGCTGCTGCACAAAGGCAGTGACGTTTGTGTGATGATGCATTTCTCTTCTGGCATGGAAACCGTCACCGTGGATGCGATTTGCTGTGGGACTATGGGTACAACTGTCTTGATTAGCGATTGATTAGCAGAAGAAACGGTAGACGCACCGATACTGTGTACAACGGACTTGTGGACCAGATGAGACTGTCCATGAGCAACTATTACAGGACTGGGTGTCGAGGAACGTGGCACGTGGGTGGTCAAGAGCTGTAGACTCGATATTTCCTGCTTCTGCCTAGGTGACAGTAGATTGTTATCCGTCGTGATGGAACCAGAAATCTGCTTCTGACTTCTGGACGACAGAGAACAGGTATCTGCGATGCTGGTCGGTTTCCCGAACACTGGACTGGACGTACTGGCGTTGATTTCGATCTTTGCAGTTTCTGGAATATAAGTGGGCGGCTGATTCGGTGAAGGGACCTTGGGCGAAGTGGAAGCTTTGTTCGTAGGCTCTGGAATAACAGCTGGCGATAGCTTTGGGTCCTCCAAACGCTGCTGTGGCTCGTTGGGATTCACCGGGAGCAAGGTCTCGATCACAGACTTCCCACCCAGAGCAGAATCCCTAGAGCTTTTCACCTGCACACCCGGAGCTAAAGGTGGTACAGGCATATAAGGACGGTGTGGAATATTCAACGTCAACGGTGGTAAACCACCCCTAGGATGACTAGGTGCCAAAGCTCTCATCCCAGGTGCATGCTGAATAACTGGCTGCTGAGTGGCAGCCGTAGAATATATTTGTTGAGCTGGTGTCTCTGGTCTGTGCGCTGATACAGGTACGCTAACCGCAATCCTGGCTGGTGGTGGAGACGGTTTCCCAACAGTCGGCATGTGAGGACTGAGAGGAGTGGTCCGAGACCATTGGCCATTTGGCGATAACGGCTGCAAGATTCTCGGTGATAACTGCGACGGCACTAGAGGAGGTATCCTAGATGGGACTAACGGTGGCAGGGGAGTCTGGTTAGAGGAGGCTGACGTAGAGACTGCAGAGATGTTCTGCATTCTGGGAGAAGTCTGTCGCATGGGTACCATTTGAGCTTGAGGTGAGACAGGAAGCTTCTGATACAAGGATTGCACGCTAATAGGTGGTGGTCTAGGACTGGCTGCGGTTATTCTAGGTGTTTCACTGGTGATGGGTACACTGCAGGGACCTAGGACTGGCTGCTTATACTGCGGAGGTGGCGAAGTCGAGGTGCGATGCGTCTGCGAATTGATTCTCTCTGGACTGGCAGCGTTCACGTTGCTTTCAACATTTTCTACCGCCTGCACGGTCTTAACCACCTCTCGCGGCTTCTCGTTCAAGTTCCACGAATGAGCAATGACAGACGTCGGTGGGCTTTGCGGTTTCACGGGTATGGATGACATTCGCGTCTCGATAGATTTCTCCGTTGCGGCTAGGGAAGGTGTGATGGTGTTGATGGTGTTCGTGGGTGACTTATAGAACGATGGAATGTCTGGTGTCTTCGGTGGTTGAGTTAGGTCGAAAGTCTCATAGTTCGGGTCCTCTTCCGTATCCGTGTCTATCTGCAGATCATGCTCGCTCGGAGGGGTGTCAGGCTTCATGTCAGCCTCGCCCTCTCCCGTCGAAGCATTCAGACTTTCCACAGCTTGCTGCATCTCCTCGACGTCCTCCTGTGGCGCCTCGGCTGGTGCCCCAACTGCGTCTTCCGCTTCCGCGTCTTCTTCTTCACCCTCGTACGAAAAATCTTCCGTGGACCCACCGAAGGTTTCCTCTAGCAGGGCAGCGACAGCATCCTCGGTCTCTTCCTGAGAAATCGCCACGCGTGGCTTATCTTCCGTCTGCGTAGGTGGCGTTGTCGGCGTAGTCACCTCCGGCTCTTCCCTGCCACTGCGCGACTGGCAACTGTTCTCGCGTTCTTCCGGCTCCGAGATACTCTTCACCGCGTTCTCGTGGATAGTCTCGTCCATTTCGATTCCAAAGCCTGGTATGAACTTGTCCTTTTTCTTCTCAGGCTTCGTAGGCTGGATACTGCCACTGACTACCGGGGGTGTCATCGACGGTACCGTTGCCACGTTGGACGTAACTTTAGGGATAGGACTTAACAGGGAGTCTCTAGGTGTAGGCAAAGTGGGTGACATCGTTTTAGGTATCAACGGACTGCTGGCTCTTGGAGGACTAGGATCTGCACCCAGATAGGGCAATTCACCGCTCTTATGGTGATGATGATGATGGTAATCCTTCCGACTACGTTCTTCCTTAGACTTCTTCCTCTTCTTCTTCTTCTCCTTCACCTTCTCCGGAATGGCTGACGGCGTGGATGGCTCAACGCTGTCGTTGTCATCGGTGAACCGAAACACGTCGTGGTCGTTGCTCTCTGTACACGCTACAGCCGACTTGGGAGAGTTCGGTAGTCTCAGGAGCTTTGCCTCGATCTCCCGTCCAGCCTCGGCCAGGTCCACGCTGTTCTCATCCTCGGGTTGGTGACGTCGTTTCTTCTCAGCCTTTCGCCTCACTCGTTCCACGTCCAACACTGGACTGTGACCTCCGTCGCTGTCGGAAGCGTAGGTGTTGTTGCCCAAACGGTTGAAGAGAGTGTTATTGGACGGACCATCGTCAACGTCGTCCGACAATGGACCAAATATGTCCTCCATGCGTTGCGAGTCCCTGACCTCTTGCCTGTTCAGCCTCTTTCTCCTCGCTTTCGTCTTGTCATCCCCGTTTCTGTCTCTCCTCTTGTCCTTCTTATTCCGTTGCTTCTTGTCAGATCTTATCCTCTCCTCCGTGTTCTCCAGCACCGTCGTCCCAGATGTCGCGGTCGTAGTGACGGTGATGGATTCAGACGTGTGGTTAGGCCGACAGTCCACGTTGCTCGCCACGGTGTTCGACTTGTTCTTGTGCTCCACGTTCTCTGTCGGCTCGGTCTTCAGACTGTCATCGTTCGAAATGGAGTTCTTCTGTCGCTTCTGCTTCTTCTTGTGCGACTTCTTCCGCGCGTCTCGTTCGTGGTTGTTCACCACGATCGCTGGATGGTTACCACGGAAAGGAACGGAGATCCGTTCGTCGTCGTCCGAGGTTCGTGGCTCTTCTTTCACGTTCGTATGAACGCTGTTGACAACCACGTTCGTGGTCTCCAGAGAATTGTGCTTCTCCTCGGTGTCAGCGAATCCAAGATCAACGTCGCTCTCCAGGAACCTCTCGGTTTTCACCACCTTGCGTATCTTGTTGTTGAACGACTCCTCCTCCTCGCTGGTATCCGAGTGAATTCGAGACCTGGAGCTCTTCCTTGACAGCGACTTGGCCCTTGCCGAGTCGGACTCAGAGGTGGCTTCGTCTTCCGTCAGAGCTTTACTGGACACCGAGTCACCGTCCCACGAAGTGCTCTGCTTCTTCTCTTCCCGTCTGGCTCGACTCTGCTTCAGCTGCGAGAACTTATCCTTGAGTCTCACCTGTCGCTTCTCTTCCTCGAGCTTCTGCATGTTCTTCGTCGAACGCGCTTTCACCTTGTCGTACATGCTGATGTAAGCTGGCTCGTCGTCGACTATGTCGAAAATCGAGTGCTTCTTGGGCTCGTCGCTGTCAGTGTCGGTGGCCGATGGATGTCTGGCTACCTGGATGTCGTGCGTCGACAGGGGACCATCGTCCACGTCGCTGTGCAGGTTTAGGGAAGACTGTTGCTGGTGGTGTTGTTGGATCTCTCGCGAATGATTCGAACTGATCGTGGTCTGCTCGCTCGGTGAATTCGAATCGTTGCGCTTGGAGAGATCCAGTCTCGATAGGAACTCTTTATCCGACTCGTGGGATACCCTTGGACTTCGTTCCCTGGACTCCTTCTCTGAACGGTTCCTCTTGCTCCTCTGCTTCTCCTTCCCGCTCTCGCGGTTGTTCTCGCGGTTCTCCCTCGTTGACTCCCTGTTCGCCTCACCGTGACTCTGCTCCCTGCTGTCCTGGGTCTGCGTGGAGCCACTGCTCTCCTTGCTGTCCCGGCTCTCCCTGCTTTCGCGGCTGGATCTGTGAGAATCGTTGCGGTGTTTGCGGTCCTCGGACCTTCGATTCTGTCTAGGCCGGTCTTTACTGTCCCTTCTGTGCTCGGAGATCTTCAGACGCTTAGCGTCGTCCTCGGTCGGCCCATCTTGCGACGAACACCGTCGCTTGATGGACACCGGGGCAGGGGAAATCTGATTCTGAGACTGCGAAACGGACTGATGAAGATGATTCTCGGTGGGTTGTCTCCTGCTCTCGTCACGGTCTCTCTTTTCCTTATCTTTCTCCTCTCTGTCTCTTCTCTTGTCGCGCTCCGATTTCTCTTTCTCTCGCCTCTCCTGATCCTCGCGTTCTCTCCTCTTCTCCCGATCGTGCTTCTCCCGTTCCAGCCTCTCTCTCTCCTCCTTCTCGCGCTTCTCTTTCTCAGCCCGTTCCCGCTACGAGACGTTCCTTCTCTTCCCGTCTCCTCTCTCGCTCCAGCCTGTCTCTCTCCTCTTTCTCTCGCCTCTCTTGATCTTCTCTCTCCTTCCTCAGACGTTCCTTCTCCTGTTTCTCCCGTTCCAAACGCAGCTCTCGCTCTTTCCTCTCGCGATCCTCCCGCTCTCTCCTCTCTCTCTCTTCTCTTTCTCTGCGCTCTTGACGCTCCTTCTCCTCCCTCTCTCTCTTCTCCCGTTCCAATCGCTCTTTCTCTCGTCTCTCCTTCTCTTTAGCCTCCATCTCCTCTCGTTCTTTCCTCTCTCGTTCTCTCTCCTCTCTTTCTCGCTTGTCCTTCTCCTGGCGCTCTTTATCCAGTCTCTCCCTTTCTCTCCTCTCTTCGTCCTTCTCCCGCCTCTCCTCTCGTTCCTTTCGTTCTTGCCTATCACGGTCTTCCTTTTCCCTTCGTTCCTGTCTCTCGCGATCGTCCTTCTCCCTTCGCTCCTTCTCTTCACGCTCCTTCCTCTCGTAACGCATCTCCTTGTTCTCTTTAAACTCTCCCGTATGACTATCGTTCTCCCCAACGTCGTTCACCATGGACGAGTTGTTGTCCTTCTCCTCCCGATCCTTGCGACTCCTCTCGACGTCTGCGTCCTCCTTCCGCGACTTCCTCTGACAATCCTTACTCTTGCTGCTGTACTTGGAGTCCCTGCTGTCCTTGCTGTCGCGAGACTCTCTGCTCTCTCGATTGCTACTGCTGACCTCTTTCCTTAGACGAGACCGGGAAGTGTCCGTGGACGATGACAACGACGACGATGAAGAAGAGGTGACGGAGGAGGAAGAGGACGAAGAATTCGACGAGGATGTCGTGGAAGACGGTAGCACCGAGGACGCGGTGGACATGGAAGTTTGGTATTGACCACTCGACAGAGAGGATGACGTCGTGTTCGACATGGTCGTGGTTGCTACTTGCGTGGTCGCAGTTGTCGTCAAGGTGATCGTGGTCGAGGCTGTCGTAGCAACCGGTGGCGTCGGCATCGGCGTCGAGAAAGCGAGCGACGACGTGGTCGTGACCGGCATTGACGCCGACGCGGAAGAGCCGCTACTGATCAATCCTCGCGTGGTAGAGGCTCCAAGAGCGTGAATACTACTTACACTACCGTTGCTGCTAAGAATACTACTAGCTGACGCTAAACCGCTACTATTGCCGCTAGTGGCTGCCGTTCCGCTACCAAGTCCGATCGGTAGAGAAACCGGTGGTAATTCGGGGCTAACAGTCTTAATCGACGTGCCGGGTGTGACTGGAGTTGTCGGTGTAGGGTGCACGCAGTTGTGCTGCACGTTCGCCCGAGGATCTGTCGTTTTCAACGTTGACATGGTCGTGGAGAACGTTAAACTCGATGACAGGGGCGTGCTTATGCCGATCTGACTGGTCATAGAGGTGCTGCTGGCTAACTGTACCGGCGGATGACTAGGAAATGGATACTGCAAGCAAACTTTGCTGGTGCAGCCGCCGCTCGACGCAAGGCCGCTCGCGCTGCCGATCATCGAACTCACGCCTATCACGCCAGTGAATTCTCTCGGCTCGTACTTCTCGCTAAAGTTCTCCAGACGCTTCGAGTCCTCGTCGAACACGCTCCTCTTGGCAAGAACCGACTTCACGATATCGCTCGGCTGCACCTCGTGCAGGTCCAGGTCGAGCAACTTGTGTCGAAACCTGAACCTCTCCGACGCGCTGGCGTCAAGCTTCGCCAGTGCATCACCACCGGCGGCACTCAGCGCCCTGGATCCCGACCATTTCTCGTACTTTTCATCCAGAGAGCGTATTCTTTCTTCGAGACTAGGTGACTGAGGCGCTGTTTCGCTATCGGAGCTCGTTGGACTTGGGCTGGGATGACGAGGTGGCGGCGAGGCTGGCGGCTGCGGGGCCGTTCGCGGACTGGGCGCCGTTGACAGGTTGGCACATGGTGGACTGGTCACTTTAGCGAGACCCGAGTTACTCGATCGACTGCTACTGCTACTACTATTATTGCTGCTACCGGTATTGTTACTATTACTGCTGTTGTTGTTATTGTTGTTCAGCATCTGAGCCGCGAACCTTGGCAGGGGTAACGACAGAGGTCCATCGTGACTCCTTTCACGAAACCGCCTTGGCTCGCTAGGCACCAAATTCTCTGGTCTTTCGTCTACCAGCGGCGTTCCTGGTCGCGACCCATCGTGATGTTCGTGATGCCTTAAATTAACATTAATTTTTTTAATTATCAAAGTAACATTAGCCTCGCTGTACAATTTATTCGGTCTTTCCGAAAGTTCATACCGATTTTTGGTAGGTGGCGTAAAAACAGGTCTCAATATATCAGAACGATTGAAAAGAGGTGATAATCATGTGTACATATCGCAAATATTTGGGAAAAATTTTGGATACAATACGTTAATTTTTGTCAGTTTTATATATCACCGAGTGCAGAATATATCAGAACGATTGAAAAGAGGTGATAATCATGTGTACATATCGCAAAAGACGGTACTTCAGGCATATTTGGGAAAAATTTTGGATACAATACGTTAATTTTTGTCAGTTTTATATATCACCGAGTGCATTTTAGGCATTTAATGCTTTTCTTTTACCAGAAAGACAACAAAGACACATAAGTGACAAACGAGATATGCGTTGTTTATGACAAAGGTGCTGTAGCTGCAAGAATTGTGCAAAAGTGGTTTGCCAGATTGAAAGCTGATGATTTCAACCTTAAAGATCAAGAACATCTGGGTAGACACACCATCACGGATGAAGATCAGATTAAAACATTGATGAGTATAATCCACGCTATACGACACGTAAATTAGCAGAAATGTTAAATATGCCAAAATCCACTAGCATTTTATGAAGCTTAGCTATATAAACCGTTTAGATGTATGGATTCCCCACGATTTAACAGAGAAAAATCTGATGGATCGCATTTCCATTTGGGACTGGTTCTATAAACGCAACGAGGAGACGCCATTTTTGAAGCAAGTAGTGGCGACAGATGAAAAATGGATCATTTATAATAATGTTGAGCGAAGAAGATCTTGGGAAAGCGGAATGAACCACTTTTAGCCACCCTACAAGTCGGTGTTCGTCCAAAGAAGCTCATGCTCTGTGTCTGGTGGGATTGAAAAGGGATCCTGTCTTATGATCTTGTACCAAACAACGAGACGATAAATTCAGAGAAGTATTCTCTTCAATTAGACGAATTAAAGACAGCAATTGATCCAGGAATAGCGAATCGGAAGTACGTCGTATTTCATCAGGGCAATGCACAGCATCATGTGCCTTTCATAACTCGACAAAAGTTGTTGGAGCTCGGTTGGAATGTTTTACTCCATCCGCCATCTTCGCCGGACCTGGCGCCCTCTGATTTCCGCCTACTTCGATCATTACAAAATTCCCTCAATGGAGAAAACTTCAACTCTTTGGTCGAGATAAAGAATCACGTGGAAAACTTTTCGCTGAAGAACTTGAGAGATTGTGGAAGGACTGGATTTTCGAGTTGCCTGAAAGATGGAGAAAGGTTGTAGAACAGAATGGCACCTATATAATTTAATAAGTGTACATTAAAATTTAAATCTCCCGCGCTTCAATTTTACTTCAAAATCGGCATGAACTTTCCGGACGAACCTCATCAAATTTTGCAAAATCATTTCTTCCAAACACAAACCACAGCAGCAACGTACCTGCTGGTAACGTCACGACGACGCTTGCAAGGCCCTGGTCCTCTTCCTTCGCAGCTTCCTCTCCTCGTGCCGTGATGCACGACCACCTTGCTATCGCTCACTCGTCTGATGTCCATACCCTTCCTACTGGAATGCGAGGTGACGAGCAACGACGCGATCTCGGGCTCGTCGTCTTCGCATAGTATGGTGGTGGACGCCCCGTCGAGTTTCGCGCGTTTCTTAGGCGCGAAACCAACCTCGTCACCGCTACTGTGACACTCCTCTAACTGCTCCAGTAGGTGCACTCGCTCCTTCTGCAGGTGTCTGATGTCCGGCGGCGGTAACAACGGTGGTGGCGGTGCAGGCGGGTCTACACTAGTGACAACGCTCTGCACCGCGTGTCTACGTGACGGAGGCGGACAGTCGTCGTCGTTCAGCTTGCCATCGCCGAGCACGCTGCTTTGGTAGTCGTCGTGACTGGCCCCGCTACCCTGGCTGAACTCGTCGTAGCTGCGGAACCGTCGTGGCGCCGGCTCGCTGTAGTCGCCGTCGTAGTAGGTGTCCTGGTAAGAACGCCTGCTGCTGCGGGACATCGCGGTCGGATGTGCAGGACTGGCGCCCGGCGTGCTTCCGCCTCCAGACGTGCGGGAGTAACTCGCCGTTCTCGACCTAGGGGGTGTCTCGTAGCGGGTAAACCGGCTACTCGAATTTGACACCGCCACGCCGGAGTCGAAACTGCTACGCTCCCGCCTGGAAGGAATCCTTCAAATAACGGTTGTACTGTATTTTACATTCTCTGCTGTATACTATGATACGTATTGCTCGCGAATATGTAGTTGTCTACGAGGTACTCTTTCAAACAGTCTTTTTAGAATGTTTAGCAGTGCAAGTATTTGATAGGTTAGGTCTACACAGTTTAATGGTTAGCTGAAAATCATTGCAGCATTGTCAGTACTAATAGGGCTAACATATTTCACAAAATGATCTTCTGCATTTATCATCTTCTATAATATATTTTTGGAGGTTATGATGCCATGTTTTGGTAGATAGAGTAGAGTTGTGACTTAACTAGCTATGAGAATATTCAGAGATAAATGGATAATATACAACTGTATTGGTATATAAGTAAATTTGCATTTTTTAAATTGAAATGTAAGACAGTACGGTTGTAAACTTGCAATTTCCTTCTCTCAGAAGCTTTAAAGTTGACAGTTGTTCAAAATACATACATGCAGCATCACATTTTGCTCATTCGTATCACATGACAAGGAAATACAATATCATATAATTAAATTCTTCATATTATTCTATAATACTTGAACCTGTTATAGAACTAACCTTTAGATTCGCTTGCTAGCTTTTAAAGTATCCAAGAATGGAGTATATTAAACAGTATAAACAAAAATAGTAACTTGTATGCTAAATATTATGCATAATTTTTAGCAAATTAGAAAAGTTATGTTATTATTGATATGCCATATAATATATTACAATAACATTAAAAATTTAATGTCAATAAATGAATTATAGGTTCTTTCTATTAAATACAAAAGCATATAACAAGAATAATTTGAAATTGTTACAATTGTCACAAATTAGTCATAAGACTATAACAAGAAACATTTTGCTCCATTTAAGAAAATAAAATAGATCAGCTTATGAATTATGGAAACCATGATCTTCATAAATATCTTTTAAAAGTATTATTTAAATGAACTTGCTTTCTCTGTACAAATTTAGTAGGATTTTAAAAATAGATGATTCACTTAACATATTATCTTGCAATGATGCACTAAAACTGCACAAGTCTTGTTTAGATTACATTCCATAAATTATACAGACTTCTTAGAGTAGCTCTTTGAACGCAAAAAAAAACGTGAATAAAATGATGAAACAGATGCGAAATGCCACTTCACTGGAAATACGTGCAGTATCTTATTTTTGTCACAACTTGATAACACAGAGAACTTAATCCGTAACATGTATGGCGTCCTCGCTTCAGAAACATCTGCTAAACATTCCGGAAAAGTTTGTCGCATACCTCGCAAGACGTTCTATGTATTATAATAATTCAAAATTCTTCGTCAAAACATGTTTATGTACAAAGCATTTCGTTTATCTCGTCTACTTTAATATCATACCTTTGAAGATACAAGGAATTAAAATTCTTGATCAAATTACAGTCTTAACCCTCAAATGCTATCATTAAATCTATCACCCCAATGTCCTTTATCACATTTATGAAAAGTGAATGGGAGAAATAATCGACTTTATCTTGTTGCCACTGCTGCTGATATGTACAAGTACCCACAAAATCAGTATTGTCAGTGGTTACAGTTTTTAACTTCGCATAGGATAAAATTTCTCTTGTGGCAGTTTTTAGGGGGTAATTAACTTTCTTGTTATTAACAATTTTCTAGTTCTAATTATTCCAATTTCTAAGTCTTTAATCATCTTTCTATTTTATTTTTACAAACACTTAGAAAGCATATCACTACATTTAGATTATTTAATTAATTCTAATTTTTATTCGGGGGATACAGGAACTCTGATTGTACACACTTATTTATCTCCATCCACACTTTTAATTTTCAATTCCCAATGTGTTGACAAATGTTCAGAAATGTATATACATATGCTTAGAAAATGTACCACTAGTTTTGAATTATTTAATTAATACTGACTTCCATTCAGGAATTACAGGAATTCCAATTGTACATAATTATTTATCTTCATCTACACGTTTAATTTTCAATTCACAATGTGTACTACTTAGAGATGGGTATATAAATGCTTAGAAAATGTACCACTATTTTTGAATTATGTAATTAATACTGACTCTTCCATTCAGGGATTACAGGAACTCCAATAGTACATACTTATTTATCATCTACATTTTTAATTTCCCATTACCTATATGTACTATACATAGATAATGATAAAACATACATCTTATACTTTAATAATTATTATTATCTATGTATACCATATTTAGGTACACATTACAGGTTGGTAATTCTAGTACTAACTCAAATGACCTCTAATAACTTCAATATATTTTTCCAGATGAGATCTTTAAATCCAAGTGACCAAGATAAACGAAACACTCGGTACGTGTAATTACCAAGTTAAAACGGCCATTCTCAATAATTATTCAAACGTATGTGCACAGTATAATTCCACGAAGGAATCTTCACTGAAAAGTATACATACGAGACATCGAAGGTCGTCGCCGGAGAGGGCCTCGTATCCCAAGGTTTCTCACCGGCGATGCCCTGTCGCTCGAGGTGCTCGTAAAACGTTTCCTGGCATTCTCTGGAAGCAAAGTCCACCTGGAGCCGGCGACCACGAAGAGCAGCGCCCCTCATCTCCTTCACGGCGGCTTGGGCGCAGCTGATCTGCTCGAAGAAGACCAAAGCGTGTCCGCGTTCGCGATCCACGACGACCTGATTTATCGGTCCGAACTGATGGAACTGCATGTTCAGGTACTTTTCCGACATACAATCTGAAATGACGTTCAACATATGGTAATCTTATTAAGTCCCAACCGGAGTGTGTTTTCAACGCAATCGCATCTTAATTTTCCTTTGTAATTACTACAGCTAATTTTGGTACACGATTATCTGCAGCATGATTTACCAAAGAATATTTATAATGCGAGAGAAAATATCTGGAAATCGCCAGAATTAGATTTTTATATCATTTCTGGCAAGATGTGTTATATTTATTTTTACATTGGAAATAAGGCAAATTGCAAAAGTTGAAATTACTGTGAGTTTTATCTGATTATCTAGAAATGGGGTTGCTTTAATGACATTTGTAATAACTTCTTATAGCCAATTGCTAGACAGGATTGAGGAGTTCCACATTTCCTATTTCTGCATTTCCCAAAAACATGCAAGGGTATGTTTCATGTAACTACTCGTTATTTTATATATAAAATGAAGGATATGTACTCCTGAGAATATATATACATTAAAATGTAACATATGTATTAACCCTTTCACAATAGGCACACGTAACAGGAAGAAAATTCTGAGATCACATCGGTAAGGTTAGAAAATAATTCAACGTATATATAACGTTTACATTACGTTTGTCGGAGATAACGGACCGTGGTGGCGCTAGTGAGTTAGCCAGCCTTAAAACGTTAACTCGTGAAAGGGTCAAGAATACGTGCTCACGTGTACGTTATATACCAAGTAAGTACACAAAGTATATACACCTATTTACTTTCATTGTACCGTTTGAATGATATACAGCTCATATATACTCTCCTTATTCAAGTGCACATTACAGAGGTCGGTAGTTCTAGGTGGTAATAATTAAGTTTGAAACGATGAACGGAAGTGCAAATGGGGAATTCATTACAGCAGATGTAAGTTGAAATCCAGCCATAACGTCTTAGATGTATCTGTACGTTCATTATACAAACATACCGATAAATTTCGAATCGTTCCAAAAAGACCAGTCTAACCAGTCCCAAAGAGCTTAACACCCCCTCTACCCTCGAACAATTTCAATTATTAGCAATTTTGCTCGGATGGAAAAGTTATTCGGTGGTCTCGCGCTATAAAGTTTATAGTTTTATAGGCGGATTCTCGGTGAAATCGATACCGCTCTTTACGATAATTACCTCCAATACCGTCAACCCATACACAGGACGTGGGCATCGACTTTCCAAATCCGAGTTTTATTCGATTCGCACCCAGGTGTTCGCCGTCCATCGATCGCATAGCTTTGACGACGCTACCGATGTCCGAGTATTGGCAGAAGGCATAGCTCGACACCGCGCCTTGTTTCTTAATATCTATTTCCTGTAACACACGAGGACATTTAAACTTTCTGCTAACGTCGTTCACGATTTTTACGCAAGTTATTTGCTCGTTCGTCGGTTTCATTGAAGTTCTCTTATATCCGAGCATTTTCTTCTTCCTTTATGGCAATAAATCGAGAATTGAACATTACCATAGAGTTGTATGCACATTCGTATAGCGAGAAAACCGACCTTGGTAATAATTAAATCCTGCTTCTAAGAAACTAAAAAGAAAAATCAACGTTGGAAATTTTTTGAAAAAGATATTCCTTCTTTTTCAGCCTTCTCAAGGTACACTGTTGGAGATTCCAGGCACAGCTTTAAATAACTACAAAAGAAATGAAAAAGAGGAATCGATTTTAATGGAATATTGGACATCTTTTTAATTAAAAGTCTGGACTTTTCTCTATTTTTAAGTGAGTATAAAAATACTGCAAGCATTAATTTTATATTCCATATTTTTAAAGATACTCAGTGAACATCTAAACTGTATTCCAGGTATTTCATTCTTTTGGACAAGTATTATTTAATTTTTAATCGCCCTTGGAAAGGAGTTTCTTGGTGTCTCAACATCAAGTGACAAGAAAACATGTTACATCGCAAGGGTATTAACATAACGATTAGAATTTAAAAATTCTTTCTCAGACATTTCATGTCCGGTTCGAATGCTAATATCCGCCTTACTCGAATAACGAGTTCATGCGTCATAAACCTTGGCCGAATCTGATTCGAAAATTTTCCAACAAGTTCTTCTTTTTAGTCGCTTATAAGGCAAAGTCATTCGCAAGGCTCATTAATTATTACTAGTAAATAGAATCGTGAAAGTTGCTTCGAATGTGTATAACGCAGCTCTATCTGTAAGCTACCTTTAGGCTAAGTCTGAATCACGGGTGATACATGAACTACTAGAAGGGTACTAATGCAATTGCACACAACACGTGAAAAAGATGAGTATGCTGTTTGTTACAGAATTTCGTTTCGAGATGCGGATGTTGAATTTCTTACAAAATCAGAGTGATACAATTCTTATTCGTTCTCTTTGTCAATGAGAATGATTTCATCTTTCCTCCTCAAAACGTACACCTAAAATCACCAAGTGGAGATTCCCTGTTCCTTGCCCCTTTCCTTCAAATCACAATTCAAACGAGAGAAGAAGAATTCTGCAAATAGATACTCCAATGCTATCAATTCATCCAACTATCATAATCAATGTAGGGAATGAATTTAGCCTAAAGTTTGACTCGTGCTCACAGTATTACACCATTATTCTCAATCTATTAACTCCTCAAATGCTGGAAACGCATTCATCTGGCCTACAGATACACGTACACACAGTGAAATATCACCACCATAGACAACAAACAAATTTAAGAAAAAAACTCTGCTTATCCCTAGTATCAAGAGGACCAGGAGTATCTTGGAACAGTCACCAGACCAAGCCTTCTCTCACAATCACCAAATAATCCCCACCAAATCATCCTCATTACCATCTGCATCTTCCAAACAGACCTCCCTCTTCACCGACCCATCCTCATCATTTTCATCCTTCAGACAAACTTCTTCACCAAACCATTCTCATCATCTGCATCTCCCAAACAAACCATGAATCATCTCCACCGTCTGATCATCTGCATCATTTGCATCTTCCAAATAGACCTCTTCACCGACCCATCCTCACCATTTTCACCTCTCAGACAAACTTCTTCATCAAACCATTCTCATCATCTGCATCTCCCAAACAGACCACGAATCATCTCCATCAAGTCAATCTGATCATCTGCATCTCCAAAAAACAGACTTCTCCACCAAGTCAACCTCCTGATCATCCTCATCTCCAAGAATCAGACTTCTCCTCCACTAAGTCATCCTTATTATCAGCATCATCCAAACAGCCATCTCTAAAACAGACCTCTGCGGCAAATGGAATCCTCTGCATCGTCATGTGAACTTACTATTATCTCGCCGAAAGGCTCGAAGTGCTTCCTAAGCTCGGACGCGGTGACGTCCTTCTCAAGGTTGCCGATGAAGAGGGTCCGCGTGGCCTTCGGATGGTACTCGTCGACCTCGGCCTCGTACGGCCTGAACTCGTTGTCCTCGACATCGTAACCCTGATAAGGGGCGACCTCGATCTTGCATCCGAAAAACAGCTTGTCGTGGGACACCTCGAGCGCCTTCTCCACGTCCTCCGGCTTCTTGAAGCAGACCAGGGCGTACCGGTCACCGGCCGCCCCCACGACCTTCACCCACGTCACTTTTCCGTGCTTTTTGTACTCGTGGAACAGGCCGTCCTTGAGGGAAGTGTCGCTGCTGCGTGCCGGCAAATTACGCACGCAGATAGCGAGCGGCCTGCGGTCCTCGGTGACGGCGGCATTTCCGGTGCGATGTGGCGAACTACCGGGCGAAGTACTGCCCCCGGAAGTGCTGCCGGCGGAACTACCGCTGCGGCTGCTGCTGCTACTACCGGAACGGCTACTGCCACTCGGCGAGCTGCTTCCGCTTCGCGATTTTCTGCGCTGTTTTTTGTGCTGTCGTAGCGCACCGCTGCTACTGCTGCCGCCACCTCCACCGCCGCCTAGTGGAATAACACGACGAATGTAATCTACACATGATATATTGCCATCGTTATTCCCTTGTGTCACTGTTGCTCCTCGTTGGTTCATACTTAAAACTAAATTTTGCCATCTTCAACTGTTGACGTGTCTCTTTCCCATAGCGTGCACTGTATTGCGTGAGGTAATACAACATTTGTTATTTGTTCATCTTATTTTACTGTACTATGATCATTTAAAATTTATTGGCGATTAATAGCAGTAGGGATGTTCGATCTCACGTCAGCAGTTGAAGATCAAGGACCTCTACGGGATGAGAATAGCACGTAGTAGAACGTCGACTATGCGAATTTTGATTATATGAAATTGTTAGAATATCCGAGTGCACAGTGAGCAAAATATAGGGCGTTCGAGGAAGAAGGCACAGTGTGTTTACATCCTCACGGCTGATTAACTTCGCCGACACTTCCCATGATCACAGGCAGAGAGCGCTATTGACCGAAGATGGCGACGAAAATCATCGGGTCACCGTTTTTGGACAATAGGCTCCACTGCTTGTCATCAAGAGAGGATCAGCAGAGTAGATCAACCGTGAGGATGTAAACACGCTATGCCTTCCTTCCTCGAACGCGCAATACGTGCATATAAATTGAAAAATTGAGACTGATAGTGAATTAGAAAATTTTGTACGTAACGTAGCTAGGTCTGGAGACTATTGTAACACCATTTGTGGATAGGTATGGATGAAAATATGACGTAATTCAATTTGTCTTCCAATTAATTGTCAACGTTCTACTGTTTAGGAAAACACGTATGGAAACTAGTCTCATCGCGTAGAGGGTCCTTTATGCAGCTGATCAGAGCTGCGATGCTCATGCAACCATGAACCATGCACCATGCACCACCCCTAATTCGTATTCCAGTTTTGCAGGGACGTGATTACACGTAAGCGTTCCTCTTTCTTGGCTTCCTTTTTTCCCTCGATTTTAATTAACGTTATTAAAAGGATTGTCATGCTTTGGATTATGCGGTGTTAGCGTTAACGAGCTGCTCTGGAACGCGAGCGTGTAAGAGTGCCCCTGTTTCGAGCGCAGCGTCGCGGTTCCCGCGCGAAAAGCGTGGCCAAGCGTGTACTGAAAAGCTGAGACGAGATCGGTATCGTGTGATCACATTGTGGAGAATGGAATTTAACCCTTTGCAATCTCGACGTACTACTTCGTTCGAGTTTACACTAATTTTTATACGCGAAACTGGACGTGTCTTAATTTAATTCGACGAAAGTACGTTTATGTGTACATGCATTATTTTCCGATCAAACTTTAAGTGGCGTTTCCAAGTGTGTTCTGTATTGTGAACCAGTTGGGATGAAGAGTCGAGTCCGATTTGGACTGCAAAGGTTAATCATGGTAGTGAATTTTTAAATGCAGATTATAGATAGCAGACTCCTCCATCTGTTGGATCGATTAGCTCCTGAAAACAGGAAGCATCGATTAGGTGCTTTGAGACTACAATTTAATCATTTTACATCCACTGTTGGGATTCTGTGCCATGGCGTTTAAAGTTGAAGTTTCCTCTTTTAATTAACATTATTTTGTCAATTAAACATAACCTATGTGCATAAATAAGAAGCTTTACTTCTATTTTTATTAACCGATTTAGTATCAGGGATTCAAAGAATTTTAGAAATTCTTGATGGATAGTGCCATGCGGTGTGACAGCGCAGCCTTCATTTGACTGCAAGTAATAGTTACTAGGCATAGTAATAGTTATTGGGCATAGTAATATTTACTAGACACAGTAATAGTTACTAGGCACAGTAATAGTTACTAGGCACAGTATTAGTTACTAGGCACAGTAATAGTTACTAGGCACAGTAATAGTTACTAGGCATAGTACTAGTTACTTTAATAAAAGTAAATGAACTAAAGCTTCTTATTTATGCACATGGTTTAGATTCAATTGAGAAAGAATAGTAATTAAAAGAGGAAATTATCATATGACTGACTTGGAATCGAGCCGTGAACTAAATGCCATGGCACATTTCAGCACAGCACCTTAACAGAGGGATCACGTTGTATGGCACTATAAGGTAAAAGCAACTAGGGTGTCTCAAAATTCACGCAGGATTTGAAGTTTGCGCCACTT
Organism: Eufriesea mexicana; assembly: GCF_001483705.2. NCBI lineage: Eukaryota > Metazoa > Arthropoda > Insecta > Hymenoptera > Apidae > Eufriesea > Eufriesea mexicana. The sequence continues at coordinate 233,586 of NW_016924843.1, forward strand.
GTGCGACAAAATGCTGCCAACGAAAAGAAAGAGACAGCGTGACAGTTGACAGTTCAGGATTACTGAAAATGGAGTGCTACGCGGAAGAGCAACGCGTCTTCACTGCTGACCAATTTTTACAATTTTTAATTCAAAAATGTTTTCTATCAAAATACACCTCGCGTGAATTTTGCGACACCCCTTATTACTATGCCTAGTAACTATTACTCGCTGTCAAAGAATGTAAGCGCAATCCGACGAGAATTTTGAAAAATCTCTGACACTGGAACGGTTAAACGAGTACGAAATATGGCGTTAATCAATTTGGCCCGTGAGCTGCTCATCTATAACACGACAGACAGTTCCGATAAATGTCACTCCGAGCTAAGACACGTCCCCGTGTGATCCATAAATACCCGTGCGCGCGTTTATCGAGGATTTAATAATAAACGGCTATCTAAAACACGATTAATTATCTCGTGAAGTGAAAAAAGAGCGTAAAACGAGTTGGGAATCCTGCCGGACCACGCTAGTCACGTGTCCTGGCGCGAGCAACCGCGCGCAGTTCTCCGCGTGTGCCCGCAGTCGCATGGAAACGCGGCCGCAAAAGGACCTGGCGCGTACGAAGAGCGCAGCAAGCGTGGCGAAAGAAGGAGAACAGAAAGAAGAAGCGCGGAGAGTGCACCTGCAGCAGAGGTGGACCCGTGGACGCAGACGCGGACGCAGACGCAAAAGCTGGAAGCGAAGGTGTGCACGCGAGCACCGACATCAGCAAAAGAGAGGTGGCTGTCGGTGCATCGGTACGTATAAGGGCAATTACCTTGCTCGTCCTGGTAGGCGTCGTTGTTGGCAGGCGAGGGTGGCGGCGGTGCGTTCCCGTACCTCGAGGTCGTCGACTCGTAGGCCGACCAAGAGGACGGCGGCAGGCTACCACGATGACGATCTAAGTGGGGCGGGGGCGGCGGCCCGGAGGCGTACGGTCCGGTTCTCGAGTAGAGCCGATCCCTCGCCCTGGTCGATGTCACGTGGTAAGAGCTGGCAGGAGGTGGACGGCCGCGGGGTATGTAGCCGACAGGATCACCGGGAGAAGGATCCGCCGGATGGCCGCCAACGACGACGCCACCGCCGCCGCCGCCGACGCCACCGACACCACCCCCGGATCCGACCCCTCGACTGCTTCGCTCGCTGCTGTAGAAACTGCCGTGGGAGCCACGTGACTCGAAGCCCTCGCCGCCTCTCTCTCGGTCTCTGTCCCTCTCTCGCTCCCTCTCCCGGTCCCTCTCCCTCTCCCGGTCCCTCTCTCTCTCCCGGTCTCTATCCCGGTCCCTGTCACGATCCCTGTCTCGCTCTCGGTCCCTCTCCCTCTCCCTCTCTCTCTCCCTCTCGCGGTCCCTCTCTCTGTCGTTAACGCTGCCACTGCCACCGCCACTGCCGCCACCGCTACTGCCGCCGCCGCCGCCGCCGCTGCCGATTCCGCTTCCGACGCCACTGCCTCCGTTAGCGGCTCCTCCGCCGCTGCCGCCGCCGCTGCTGCCACCGCCGCCGCCGCCGCTGACTCCGCTGCCAACGCTGCCACTGACGATGCCGGAACCGCCACCGCCGCCGCCTCCGACTCCGCTGACTCCTCCCCCGCTACCCCCGCCGGATCCATGATCCTCCGAACTTCTGCAACACGCCACGGTTTCGGTTAAAGTCTTCCACGGAAAGGTGCCATGGTATCGTGGGCTCTGCACAGGGGGTTTCGCGCGAGAAGAAGGTAATTAGGACAGGGTTGTCGCTTGGGGCTTCATGCGTGTGAGATTCGAGTATTCGCGTTTCCAGCGGGACGCGTGATGATGCTGTTGTCGCGCTTCGACGACGTGTAATGCAATTATCGGGGTGCGTTTTGGTGTCGGTGATGGGATACCATTTGGTTTTTCATCGAGAAATTTCAAATAAGTTGGAATGAGTTTCGTGATTGAGGTTATGGTTGCTACTTTTTGACGTGGCTTATGGGTGGTGGTATATTGTTATGTTGAAGATATGTTGTTCGCCATTTCGTATTCTTTTCTATGTATTTAATAATAATATTGTTGACTATGTTTGGTTTAGCTTTATTTTTGCTATGAGAAGGCAAATAAACTAACCTCTTTCTTTAGGAAGAATTTGTGCACTGTCGGTATCGCCTAGGTGGCGCCAGTGATGTATACGAGTTAAATGTATACGTATAATTTGTTAATAATATATAGTAACAATGTTGTAATATTATAAAGTTATTATATTGTATGTTACTATAAATGACAAATGAAATAAAAATTGGAAGACAAATTGTTATTAACGTATGATTTTCTCTTAGGGATTTTAGTCGTGTAATACTTTGTTCTATCGCTATAGTAAACTATGGTGACTAATACGGGTACCAAATATTTATAGGACGCAAATATGACTACTTCCTTGTTCAACGCGATTGTAAATTATTTCATGCTTCATAAACTCATCCTAATGACACAAAACCGAAACTGTACAAGGAATTTGAACTGAAACTCCCTCTAGATCTTTCCGCGCTAGTGACATCAATCATATCCCTGACACTTCTCGCACCAGGTGAATATTATCCCATGAAATTTGCGTAACCGTTGATCGCTTCGTTTCCTAATGTCAATATGTTTCAAACTTGGAAACTGAACGTCAATCTTAATGCTATTGAATTTGGAAGAAAAAACACTAGATATTATTTATTGTAAAAAAAGAAAGAAATATTATTTCCTGTATCTCCTTCTAATCATTTTTTAATTATCTAATATATAATAATTTCTCCAATTCTATATTCTAATTCTAGTACTTCTAATAATTCTAGTAATTTTAGTAACTTTAGTATTTCTAGTTACTTATTATATTCTAATTGCTTCTACTAGTACTATAATGTTTCAGTGTCCTGGATTATATTTCGTACCTATTTCATATACCGTTAATAAACAATAAATTATAGTAAACCTATAGATATTAGTAGAAAGGCGTTACTGTAAATAGTAAAAGAAAAAGAAACGAAGGAATGTTTTATCTCTTTCCCCACATAAGCGATGATCTGATTTCGGTTCCATTAAAAAGATACCTTTTTCTAGAAAAGAATCGTGATACATCTTTATTTCATTTTTGCAGCAATTGCAAAATTTCCTTTTCGAATAACTGTACCCCCATTGTGGAAAATCCAATACCATAGAAATTCTAACGGGAACGTAACACGAAGTGTATTTTGATTAAACGAACAGTCTGTAACGTGTAATTACTGCAGCAAATTTCTTATAAATAATGAATTACACTATGCAATTGTAATGCTTAAATTGCTGAATAAAAAATTACTTTTTCACCACTAGAGCATGTAAATTCCTTGCTAAATACGGTAGCGAACCCTCTAAATGTTAGTCCAATTTATTTCAACTTTCAAGGCTGTCACGAGATGGAGCTAAAATCGCAAAAACTAACTCCGCTTATTTTTCTGTTTATCCTGAAAATCATCACTTCTGGCTCTTACATCATTCACAGTTTCTGGGACTTTCTGGGGCACAAATAAAGAATATTCAATTTTCCCCTAATTTACAAAAATTCCAACTCATATTATCTTCCCAAAAATCATTTAATAAAAAAAGAATTACAAATGCAACCAATTCCCAAAAATCATACTGCAATAAAAATAAAAAATATTCAATTTCCCTATACATTTACCAAAATTCAAACTAGCAATATTTTCCCATAAATCATCTCATAAAACGCCAAATAAATAATCAATTACAAACAAAACGAATTCCCTAAAATAATTTTCCCTAGAACAATTTCTCTATACACTCATAAATTCCAGCTCATGCTACTTTCCTATCCACAAACTATATTCTAAAACAAACCAATTACCAATAGAACAAATTGCCTCAAATTATGAAACAGAAATAAGGAGTGTTCAATTTGCCTGCATATATAAAAATTCAAACTCCCGCCATTTTCGCAGAAATCATAACCTCAACGATCAAACAGAGATTCTCCGACAGCGATTCCCTAAAATTGCAGATCTGCTGAAAAGTTCATCAAGGATATAACACGCGACCTGTATCAGCAGCTCGTTCTCTCGGTCTAAAAAACTCGCAACTGCTGCTTTAAACGCTAGCACAGCTCTTCCTACATCTTTATCGGTCCGGTCATACTCATCGGGGTCAAAGTTCGAAAACGTGGCTCGTTATCACGGCTGCGTTGAAGTTCGTCGTGTATCTTACGCTCGTGCTCGAATGTGTTCCGCTGTGTGCACGTGCACATAGGTGGGCCGTAGTATGGCGTTCGAGACGTTAACGACATGCACGAAGCGTAATCGCGGCGAAGAATCAGCGGCCTTTCTCCCGACGCCTCCTCACGTTCATTCCGTTACCATACGGTCACCGGTGCGCTTATCTCCCACCTTCGCGAGAAACTTCGACCTGAATCTCTTTAAAGGCTGCATTACGCGTGGCCGTTTCTCGTTTCTCGAACGATCTTGTTTGCCTGCGAGAGGAACCAGGACGTTGCCATGCGAACCACCGCCACTGCTGGCTGCGCCAGTGAAATTTTCCGTTACCCAGACGACACCCTTTTTCTTTTCCTCTTATTTTTTATTTATACTCGCTTATTTCTACGTTTGCCTCTCTTTCTTCGTTCTTTCTCTTCCCCTCTTTATCTTATTCGGACCGTCTCTGTTCGATCGAACGGGAACCCTTTATTTCGGCTATCGGATATCTCGTATAGGTTAGGAACACAAATTGCTGCGGCTTTCTGCAAATTATGTTTAGACGTGGTTTAATTGTCGTGGAAATTCATTCGTAGTTTGTTTGTAAAACAGGATTATTTACGTATCGATTGAAAAAGTAACGGAATAAAGTAATAAAGTATGTAGAATGTAACTTAACCACAAAGCAGTGTCGATATTTTTTGGATAAAATAGTTAGTGTTAGTTTTGATATGAAAAACAATTCCGTTGATTTTCGTTTGCAAGTTCTTAATATTCTAAGAGTAATTGTGGAATTCTAAATTACTTGACGTTTTATTTGACATGTTAAGGCGCGACTTTGCACTGAAGAACGTGAGCGCCATCTATTGCAAGAATCCGATACTACTTATTGGCCAATTTAATAATAGTAATATGATTTACAATGTAATACAGGGCGGTATTATGAAATTTTATTAATACTACATGTTTTCTTTTTACAATACTAATTTATTTACTGCCCAGAAAAGATTATGTTATAGAGGATGTACATACTCTTGGAAGCCATTTTATGCACATAGTTTCATTCATTGTATATCTTTATCGTTAATTTATATTTGCCAGAGCCATGTTTTTACATTTTATTCTTAATTTTAAATTATAGTATACTTTAGTTCTATCGCAATAACTTATATTCTTTCATGAAAATAATTTTATAATTTCGTACATTTATGATTAAAACTTTTATTTAATCAACGTTTTCAACGCTCTTGCAACATCGACGATGTGCAATCGGTTCATTGTAGTTGTAATCGTTTGCGGAAAAAACACTATGTGCACAAATAAACCAACTGGTCCACCTTGAGCAATCTAACCTAAATGTATTTCATAAGATTTCTTACAAAGTCAATACAAGCGATGGTGAAATTTTATAATATCGAAATCGTTACATGCGATATAACCAACAAAATGAAAGTTAAAGAAAGCAGAAAAGAATTATATACAAATAATAAAAAATAAAATATACCATTGTTATTTAAAACTCATTTGCTACTCTGCAATTTCGTTATTAACATTAATTTCGTTTCTTCTTTAATAAAACAAAACTTCCAGCAGTGAATATTACCTATTAATTTTCAACAAAGTCCCTAGAATCAATTTACTAGCATCCTCTATACTTCTTTCATCACCTATGAACATTTCTTGCTTCTCACAATAAGACGTTTCATATTAAAAAATTTAATATATTAATTTAATATTTTAATAATCGATAATTAATCAAATTAAAATTCAGCGCGTTTCATTATTATTAAATCTACATATAATAGTAGCGTATAAAATTAGTAAGTCTTCGAAATGGAAAAAGAAGAGGAATAAAACTCTTTTATTCTCCATGAATAACGCAGATTTATTTGCGGAATAAAAATTGATGGAATTAATTAATGCAGGTAGTCGTACCTAACCTCAAAACGGGGGAAAAAAGTACCACGAGTTCCTCTCGTTGGGAGCAAAAAATTTCTAACAGATGTTTACAAAGATGGGAGAGATAAGGTGAATCGACGACGATCGTTTAATTGTCGCGTAATCTCACTCCGGATAGCAATACTTTCCGTAACACGTAAACAAGCTTAAACGCAGCACAACGTTTAATGGCGTTTTCGTGACACGAAGATCGAGGATAAACTTCGTATCCTTTCGTTCGACCTCGCGCCTGAGAAACGGCGATGGACTTTTTTTGTTCGAGGGAACGAGGGAAAGAAGTGGGGGAAGAAGTGTACGATCAGTGTAGAAAAACATCTGCAAGCAAACGCAAGTCATCGGTTCGCGTACGAAGGACAAAACGATATACGGTATCAGTCACGCGACCGATGGTAATTCGATATCGTCGACGTGGATTGCGCAGAAGAAACACGCGTCTTCGAAAAAGTCCACTCTCGCCGACGAACCGACCGTTGTTCAGGATTACTTCGGTTTATCGATTCGACCTCTTTATTTAGAAGTTCGCGCTCGAACAGTCGCAGATAAAGCGAAGGGAAAAGGGAGGGAAGGAATCTTGCATCATCGTAAACTTATTAAGATTAACGTCTGTGCCAAACGTGATAATGTCATTGCTATCGATTCGAGCGGGGCTTATCGCAGATAAGGGGCTGGAAAAAAATTTCTACACGGCAATTTTCGTTCGTAATGTTATTAAGCCTCTATACGTGATATAAAACCGATAGATACGAGGTATTTTTTGTCACACGCGAAGCGAGACGCGTGCAATCGTAGGATTAATCTGTATGTCGTTTACTTTCTTCCTGTCAACTGTACATGCGAAGTTTTCTGCATATCAATGTTTACCCTCGGAAAGCACAACGCTGTTTCTTTGTTATGACGGACAACGTGTTTGATTTCCTAGAATCCCGCGTTCAATTTTGTCATAAAATGCTAGTTGGCATGTGCGGTATGGCTGCCGATAAGATATTTTCAGGGTCGTATTAATGTGTTTATGTACGTTCACTGATAGTGGAGACAGTGAAATTAGTAATTCCACACGAAGTAGTTTCGTGTTGCTTATTACTAAACTCACGCTTCACGGGCCGCGTGTAACGATTAATGGGAATGCAATATTGGCAACACTGATACAGATGTCGTTGTCGGCGGCTTAATTGGGCCAATCAAATTTTTCCTGTATAACGATCAGCTCATTAAAACGGGGCAGATCAAAAAGAAATTACACCACGCACTTTATTCCTGTATGCACACCCATATAAATGACTCATATGCAAATTGTAAACCTCGTTATCAATTCGTAGACCTTAAACAATGATGACATCATTAAGACGATACTACTGCCACTTCTATTTATTCGGTAATTGTCACAATAAGCTGACTAATTAAATACCTATTTAATAAACATCAAAGAAAGGTCGGAATATTGTTTCCATGTATGGTTCATGCCTGGTGTGCAATCTTCGTCGGCACTGATATCTAAAATATTTTTTAACCTAGTGTTACGTTCCTCATTTTTGAATAATTATGTAATATAACATTCGTATATGGACCTACGTATACAAGCCAACAATTTATAAAATAATAAAATTGTTATCATCAAAAGTTTTTATTTAACACATGCCTTTTTCTAAAAATGATCAAAAGTTCCCAAGTGTTTTAATATTTATTGTATCGAGTTCAATTAAAATGTATAATCACATATCACTGTATAGTCATTTTCTCTTTTATAATCGCATTACTTCAAATGTAAATAAAAATTGACGCCACAATAACATTCTAAATTATACTTCGATTGTGAAAAAATATAATAGTTTTCAATCGAATATAAGTTCCTATTTTCAAAACAATTGCTATTCTTTCGACTCACAGGGTTCGTGGTCTTCGTACTACGTTACTGACAGTCGAAGCAGTCTCCCCTCCGTCTCGGTTCACAGCCACTCGCGCGTTAATGCGCGCGCGCAGCTCCTCGGACGTGGCAACATCGCGAACGACCACGTCGTCACGGTCACCTGACTTTTCGTGGAAACGCGACGCTGCCGTGCTCGCGGATAAGGTATGCGACGAATGTTGGTAGAGCACATTGCCTATATTTTGCTCTCAAGAGTCTCGATAGAACGGTGAATTCGAGAATACAAAGGTTCAATGAAAGAGGCAAACGGGGACACAAAAAGCTCTACCTCTCTGTTCACGGACGACCAACGGAGAAAGTACGAAATCTTTTTCTTGCAATGCCGTACGCAGTAACGTGATTCTTCGAGGGCTGAGACGCGCACGGCGACCGGAATAGCCGGGACACGCCGTATATATCACGTGGCCTGGTAAAACAAGTGCGTGGCAGAAACGTTTTGACGAGTGGCACCGTCGTGAATATGGATTACGATCGAAACGCGTCAATGTGCCAGCGAACAATAATACGATAGCTGGTCTCCGTTGATCGATTATCGGTCGGTTTATTTCCACGAACGCGATATTTCGTGTCGTGTGCGACTGTGGTTCGTGACGACCGATATCGGCATAATTGTATTATACGTGGTATTGTACGCTAGTCGCTGAGAAACATGAATACAATCAGCTATACTAAAAACCAGGCAGAAAATACAAGCTTCGCCGATATTATATTAAAGCGTTAATTAGGTTATGGCTGCGGACGCCGGTAAATTGTTCTCCTTCTCGGTAGCGAAAATTGTTGAAGCGAGTTTGTTGCACCGTTTCGAAGGTGAACACAGCGAATATATATGCACACACATAGAAACTCGAGGCCATTTCAAGAATTCCACTGATTTATGAAACTCATTATTAAACGAACGAGATAAATTTTATCGCGCTCCTTCCTTTGTCCTTTGCTAGTTTAATGCGTGTCCACGACGGCTCGTTTCAATTTCATTCAAATTCATTCCGTACGCGTGTGAGTATACCTTGCAAGTGGTACTAAAAGCGGGAGAATATTTTATTGAATTATTAAAAATGTTCGATTCGGCTCGCTACGTGGCGTGACGGAACGTCAATAAGGTCCCTCCATGTTGGAAAATGAATGCAAGGACAATTCAGGAAATTAAACTCTCTATCGATTATAGACGTTTAACGGTATTTCTTGTCTTCTACTGTAAAAGTGTTAAGTAAGTTTCACTCAAAATTTTCACAAATCTTTCATTATTACCACAATAACTCTCTATGGAAATTATTGATTAAACTTTTATCAAAAATTTTCTTTCTTTAGGATACATAACCTAATTCGATGTCCTATGATTATTATTCAAAATTCAATTACTGTGATTTATAACTAAAATTTCAAAAGAAATAAATGATAAAATCAAGGCAAATGGTATACTTTCTAAGTTTTTCGATTAAAGAAATTGCTGACATGCGTCACTGGCATTCTAGTCGAAATAAAAGTGAACATTATAAAACACAACGTGATGTCAACCTTGACCGTAACATTGCAAGAGGTTAAGATACGACAATATTCTTGTAGAATTGCTATTTCCATTGCTGTGTCCAATTTTCAAGTAGATCTATAAACGTTGCAGAAGGAGCTTGAAGAGAATTATATAAATGATCTACACGTGGAACGTTGATAGTCAATAAACTCACGCACCTGAGAATTCGTGTTTCTTACAGTCGATATATTTAATCACTTCTCGATAATACAGCGATCTCATAGCAATCTAATATTTGTATTCAGTACAAAGAGATAAGAGAAATTTCCAGTCAGTCCTATTTGATTAAAATTTTTATCATTTTTCATCTAGTTCCTTTATATTTTTCAAACAATAATATCCAATGCATCTTTTCAAATAAGAAGCTTTTATAATATAATAAAAGTTATGAAGAAGCATATGAAGCTAATAATAATTCCATTTCATGATAATTTCTTATCTTTTTCTAAAATTCAGCTGTACCAAACATTCACAGCTATATTACATATATAGTTACCTGAAGTAAATAATGATTCTCTCTTAAGTAATAATTCTGTTACTTCATTTTTTGTAACATTAAGGTATTTACAATCTCATTTTGATTTTACAAATTCCATTTCTTCTTTTATATGTTAAAAATCTGATACCTTCAATGCATTTTTTACAGCATTATTATTTTACAAAGACATACAGAGATATATCTAATATTTTAGCAGTTTATGGTTTGATACACTATGTTTCACTGCGTTATGCAAGGTATTACATAAAACTATATATATGCAAAAGATGATTGTATATATTGATAAATGAACACGGCAACAACGCATAAATCCAACAATAGTAGCAAGCCACAAAATGAAGGGATGCGGCGCGAGATTAGAATGGACACAGAATTGTAATGAATACGCGCAGACTGTACGTGAATTTTGTTAGGAGAAAGAGATAATGGAACAGCCGTTCGTCCGTAACGACATTTCAATGTCGTTTTACCTGCTTCCTGTGACGTGCGATTTAATTAATTCTCGTGACGTGACTCATCGCAAAAACCAACATTTATATGTGTCATTTTAACAGCCAAAATATTCAATTGTTTTAACTTCGTACTTTTTGCAATTCAAACAGAAATGCAGGCTTAGACCTTTATGTAGAACGTATACTTTTACATTTTATAACGCAAGCAAATAGCGCAACACGATATATGATTCAAATTAATATTTATGCTGCATTTGGACAGGCCATAATATATGGGAAAGTTCAACAAACATGCTACATTTATGATGGTATTAAAATAGTTAATATTTATGAGATCTACGGAATGGCCTTTCCTTCATTTTGTTCGCTGCTATAACCATTGGTTATTAGCTTAGGTTCAATGGAAAAAGATATATATATATATATATAATGATGAGCTAGACAATATGCTAGTTTCTTAGTTTCATTAAGGATATCATTTTCACTGTAATTTCTCCTAATTCATTACAAATAACACGTGTATAACAACCCACAAATGACTAAAAGAAATTAACCTTAAATAATTCACAATACCAATTATAATCAAACATAAATACTAGTTCAAAGATCATGATGGAGAGTACAATAACCTAAGAATGCAAAAATAAGAACTGCTACTTGTTAAATACTAGTTCAGAGTATGTTAACTACATTCACACAATAAAGACCTAACACCATCTATACCATAACTGGAATTTTGTTTGTTTTCCAGGAAAAAATTACCACTACTGAGTTGAAAACTATATTATAAAGAATTGTGAAGGGTTGATTCATTTTAGATAAAATGATGTGAAACTCACCCGTGCGAGGGAAACCTGTGCTGAAGATGCTGTGGTTCGTAGTACTGTGTGGTAAGGGCTCGTTCGTCCAGGGTATGCTCAGTCGCGTGGGCCTTCGCTGCGGACTTGATATCCATGAACGCCACCGTCGCGGAGGCACCCCCGGTGCTGCCTGAGGAACCGCTGCCCCCGCCACTACCACCGCTGCCAGAACTGGAACCGGAACCACCCTCGTTACCTTCTCCGAGGGAACCACCGGAACCTCCATCCACGGGGCACTCTTCGCCCCGCGGCAGCAGCTTGACGCTCTGCACGCGTCCATACCTGCATACAAACATTTAAGATAACGTTATTTATTTAGTCAGTGACAGCCATTTTGATTGCGAAATTTAAACGAAAATATCATATACCAAGAATTCGGATAAGTTTTGCTAGTATGAGCTTAAAAGTAGAACCTAACTTTCAAGCGTGATGAAATACGATGAAATACGTTTTAGTAACGGTATATCTGCTTTGACATTAAATAGAAAAGTAAACATTTCATTTCGGGAAAATTGTATTTTGAGAAACATTGTACTGTAGATATAGTTTTAACGATATAGCAACGTTTGTACAGTTTGTGACCACAGCTGATACTAAAGAGAGGTTAGAGAGGTTAGATCAACCGTGGATGTAAAGATGTATAGAAGTGCTACAAGTTTAGGTATTAAAGTGCAATTCGCGAATGTATCGATAATACGAGTTTTTACAAACATTGTAGTTTCTAAAATATGACACTATTGTACGGTAATTACGACAATAGCACAAAAGAGATTTTTATTAGGATCGTTTAAGATTTCGAAGAAAAGATACGATTGCTCGTAATCCTCTGTCCCTAGAAAGCTCTTCCTTTCTCCCTCGATACCTGACGCGAGCACAGGAAATTAAGTCGTGGAAAGAGAAAGAAAGGTAAATATGATAAGAATGGCGAGATGAAAAGAAACTAAAATCAAAGAGTCTCCTCTCGCAACATTTAGAGATCTGCATGGGTAAAAAGTCTTTGCGGATGTTTTGTCGAATTGTTCGGGTCAAGCAGCTTGACCTACAAGGCGATACACGTTGAAGCCAGCGAAAAAGTAAAAACATGTCGAATTCGTAAGTACAGTTTTACATAAACACCAATTTTCTTTAATAACTGAAATTCACGATACACGGCGCGTCCGAATTCAACACAATTGCATAACGGCAAAATTATGGATAACTGCAAAGGAGTTTCGAGGTTAGGTTATATTTTCCACCGAATTCGATACACGAATATATTTATTTTGAAAAATAACAGGATACACATCGTGTATTTTAGATAATCGCAATTTCGAATCAGTAGGCTTAAAGAAACCGCGTTTTGTTTTCACCTTATAGAGAACGGAGATATTGAATTTCGGCGAAATTAAAGAAAACAAAGAGCCAAAGTTGTTTCTGGCACACCCTATGTACAGAAAAGCTCGACAGTAGTAGAAACGGACTTACTAGGTGAGGTAGGGTAACTGGTGAAGAGTGGGGAGACGAGCATCTTGATAGGTCGATCCAGAGAAGAATATTACGCGCAAGCGCAAAGACTCCAACGGTTTCGGAGTATCTCGGGGAGTTGTTCGTCTAATCTCGCGTGAGTCGCACGTATTTCCTTGTGCGTTCTTCCGAAGAAAGCCTTTGTTTTTTTCTCCCGGACCATACACGCAGCTTCTACTACTTGTATCAACGGAAAATGCATATCACAATAATCCGTTGTTTGTTCTTCACGCTCATAGGCGTCAGTAATAACGCGAGAGAGAAAATGCGCGAGAATTGAGCGGCACATCTTGGACACTATAGTTCGTTTGGATTAACTGCGCAAAGTATTTACTAGACCGTTACGAAATCGAGGAACGGTGAATATATATTTTTCCGAACGGAAATACCAAAGGACTCTGATTTTTCGTACTATCCGAGCACTTTTTATATCGTGATAATGTCGGATCGTTTCGAATGGGGCGTGGTCGGTCACTCTTCCATATGCGTGTGATTCGACGGCGAGAAAAGGGCATGCGACGAACATTTTATATAACGGATTTTTATCATTCTTATTTTAAACGTTTCGAAAATTCGTTCGACGTGTTTGTACAGGTTGAATCGTGTGTAATAAAAAAGGTTACTTCGCTTCAGGACTTGTAAAAATGATCTCTGAATCGTCAGGGACTAATTTCCGGATTTATTTCAATTTTCATATGGAGAAAATAAAGGTGGAAGAGAAACTAGTAAAAAATGAGTTCTCTAGTATAGCAACGTACACGTTTGGAAGATTGTTCTTACAAAATGGCAGCCGCAGAGCAGCGAGGTGCCGCTTGCAAACGACCCTCGGGGACTAGTCATTCCTATCCCATATTTCGCGTATCCATTCTTTAAAATGTAATAGCGATCGATAATAAACGTTCTTCCTATGGATATTCGCGAATTATTTAACGGTGTGATGTGTGGAGTGTTATTTCGAAATTTCGTTTCTTCGTCGCAGTATCAAACGAATCGTTATGGGTGCAATTCTATTGACAATAAAGTGGACAGAAAGAAAGAGAAACGTATCAGTGAATATAAGCGAGAAAGAAGGATCGATACATTAATTCGCAATATCATTATCGGGCGTCATTCTGCGTGACATTTTACGAAAGAGAACCGATCGCGGTCTGTGCGTCGTGTCTGCAAGACTTCCATCCCACCCAGTTACATTCGGTTCCCCCTCTTGTTTTCTTCTCCTACACATTCTCGCGCAAGAAACGGATGCGCGCGCATGTATGCGCACACAATCGCGAGAAGCAGCACTGAAAAGTCCCTCTCGCGCGCGCACGCACACCACGGTAAACGTCCTTTTCTTTGACACACATGAGTGAAAGCGGGTGAGAGGGGAGTGACGAGAGGAGAAGAAATAAGATAGAAGGCCAGAGGAGGAGGAAGGGGGAGAAGCAAGTGCCACGGTGGCTGGCTGGCTGGCTGGCTGGCTGGCTAGCGAGCCGCAAACCGTATCCATATTCTCCTCCAGAATCCCCGCTCGCGTTGTGCTTGTCGAGGAATTTTACTTCGGCAGACTCGCTCCCAGTCTCGATTCCTCCGTTTCTTCTCTCCGTTGCTGCCGAAGTATGGCGAGAGTTCTATGTGAAAACATTAGCATGACTTTCCATAAATTTCAAGTCTCTAGGTCAGAGTCATATTTTCCGTTAATATCGATATGGTACACACGACTCTGGAAAACACCGATAAACCATATCTGACTAAAGATATTCGAACAGGTCTACGAATGGAATATACGTATCCACCGTGCTCAGGGAAATAGTGATAAATCTGTAGAATGCTCGCAGTGTGTGATGTTCTTCGATTGTCCAATTACAAATGGCGATGAAAAGTCCTATTTTTATTAATTATGGTGAAACTTTCTGGCATCGAGATTTCTTCGATCGAGGATAATTTAGAGAGGATAATATCGTTATTCGTAGACGTACAAGTGCTTCGTCACGTGTATGTTGAGAAACAAGGCACCTTTGAGAAACTGAATCTCATGATCCAGCGTAGTGGCATCTATCTACTCGGACGATCGTTTGTCTTTCTACGTTTGAAATGGGAGACGTACAGGAAATCAATACATCGGCCCACGGTTAAGAGTCCTAGGTTCTGTGTATGTGTGTGTGTACGCGTGAGCATGAAAGAAAAAGAGAAAAGACGTCGGAAAAATTCTCCGTTTATACAAATCAATTAATGTGTTAGAATACATTTTATTCGTCACCTGCTACGTGTCGCAAAAAAGAAAAAAAAAGCAAAAAAAAAATGGAGGGACAAGCCATTTTCTTAACTCGCAGGATCCCATAACGTTCGTTGATCACGAACTTTCATCGCTGGAAATTCAGCGTGAACGCCCTGTGTTACGTAAACGTCGCCTTAAAATTTACTATACGTTGGTAACATGTAATATACTCTCTTCGCGTTCCACACGCATATGAGACTTAATTTATCAATAAACAATAAGTATTTTCGTAAATAACCAGAAAGTTAGTATAGGGAATATACGGTGGAAGAAAAGCAGGTCTATAGGTAGGAATTCTTTATATTTCGCCAGATCTCGGAATTCCAAGCTCCATGAGTGTGTCGATCTAACAATACACAGAGGTTCTACGATTCCACGAAGAACGGCACGAATAAAAAGGAATACAATGCAGAACGACCACTACAGGATAACAACAAAGAAAGAAGGCTTTTGTTCCTCGACTTTTTCCCGTTCCCCTTCTTACCTCCTCGTGATTCTGCCTTGGGTCTAACCGAATCGAATAAAAAAGCTACCACTACTACTACTATTGCGAACATGTGGTATCTCGTCGGAAATTTCTCTGAGAGATTAAAATCTACTAATTGCTAAAAATTATAAATTCAATTTAAACTATCACCTCTATTTCTTCATTATTCTAAATTCGTTCTACGGACAAACGAATCTTTATTTGATATACGCATAATGCAGAGTACAAAGTCATATAAAGAGCATATAGAATATGTTACTAGATGTTACTAGATCAAAGATTAAAATAAACGAAAGAACGGTAGGCGAACGTTAAGCACGGAGTCGTTGGCGACTAAACTCGAGCGCCAAGCCTGCCACGTCTATCGAACGTACGTGTAGAAGACACGAAAAGTCTTCCAACAGTACCATTCTAGGCAGACGACACTGACATAAGCCGCAAACGTCGCAAGCAGCAGCGTTGGGACGCATCAACGAGGCCGGCGAGGACGTGGCAACAGTGCTATGACTCAGCTCTCCTCGTTCCAACCGTTTCCCTTGTCCCCTGGCCCCTCCTCAACTGCCTCTACGCAGCTGACGCCCTTCTCCTCCCGCTGAGAGCTCCCCACCACGCTCTCACTCGATTCTATCCTTCCTCCTATCGTGTCCGAAGTTCCCCCTACCCCACGATCCGCTCCGTTCCACTCCCCTATCGGCTTACCGCTCCTTCCTTCTCCCCCACTCCGTCGCCGTCACCGACGCCACGACCCCGACTCTCTTGGGGTACTGACAACTCGTTTGTCCCCTCTCCAGAAGCGTGCGCGGGCCGATTCCTACACGGCATCGTGCCGCTAGCGAGACGAGCGTGCAAAGTCCCCTTTGGAAGAAAAACACCTCTCTAGCCCCCGCGCCTTTCTGCTTTTTCTCTCCTTCTCTGTCTCTGTCGTTGCCGCTTTCTATCCTTGTCTTCCTTCTATCTCTCTCTGAGCACACCCTACCTCCCTCTTAGCCCACCACGTCCATCTCCACTGCCCCCGGCCTGTTCGTTTTTCTTCGTTCAATGGCTCCTTCCTTCTTGCTCCTTTTCTTCTGGATCTTCTTTCTTTCGGGGTTCTCCTGCTGCCATTTCGCTTCTGTATATCCGCTGCCAGGCCGAACAATGCAACGTGATCCAGGTGCAGGGAAAAAGGAGGATAGAGAGCACGCGAGCAGCGGGGAGCGGGACGGTGAAACGCAGAAGGGGAGTCAGGGAGGGGGAACGAAAGGGCAGCGGGAACGCGACACGACTCGCCAACGAAATTGTGCAGTTACGGTGCGGCGAATTTACGCGCGACCGTCCTTACTCCTCCTCGCGGCGTGACAAGCGTTTTCTTTCCTCCTTTTTCGTCTTTCGATTGTTTTTACACGCGCCCTGATATCGATGTGGCGTGCTTAGCATTCGGTAGCCGTAAATTACTTATTAGAAAGATTAAATAATTCCACGTTGTTCCACGGATTAATCAGGGAAACGGTATTCTCTGCGATTCTTCCTATATCGTATCTTTTGACGAACGGCCTGGTTATCAGGTCGGAAAAAATCTGTTTTATACCAGTTTTTCATGCTTATACGACGTTCACATGTATTATAATTAAAAAGTAACTGTTCGTATTTTCTTTTCCTTTTTGTTAAATACGAATGACGATATTACGAGAAATAACGTTTAATAGAAATTTTGTTTAACAAATAAATTCCTTTCTTTATCTTTTTATAAGAGTAGATAATAAAGCGTTAAATACTTTATTCTCAATTAATTACTTTCACATATATATTATACTTCTTTTTTATTTTTCTTAGGAGAATACTCAAACTTCAATCAAATCTTTTTATTGAATTTTGTTGTAGAGAACAACTACATATTTCTAGTGTAGAACCTTCAAAAAATCAATTTTTTTTTTAATTTCATTTTCTGAAAGTATATGTCTTTGAAAATATTTCTGCCAATGAATATTGTTGGTTTTGAAAAATGAATGAAGTTATTAGCGTTTGTTCGTAGCGTACGACACGTATACATATTGGTATGAAATACTTTAAATGCGTCTTTCTCGAAATCATATTTTTCGAAATGGTTGCCATGATATCAAGTTCTAGTTGACCAATTGCGACCAAACTTGGAGGGTATCTTCAGCACGTGTACCTCTATCGTCTGTACCAAAATTTAAAAAATCTAATGTTTTTAACTATTGTTTTTGGCACGCAAAAGTTGAAAAAGCACAAAAAATCGATAACCTAAATTTAAAGTGCTGCCAAAAATGTTCTCTTCGATGTTTTTATACGTTTTTGATACCGATGATAGTCACGTTCAAACTGAACAGAATGGATGTTTGTTTGTCCATCTCAGAGAAGAAGAGCAGCCGGAATGGTGGTAACCGTGCAGGCATGTTCAATTGTGGGGCACTACTAAACTAGCTGCATCTTCGACAATTTTTAATATTTTTTCACGACCAAAATAGCGTGTACTCCTTAAATATAAGATAAAACTATGCCACAAATCCCAATGCAATAATGTCTTTATGGTTTTTACAAAAAAATTAACCTGTAGACTAGAATATCGCATTGAATAATCTGAAATTTTCTACTGCAATACTAAATACTTAACCCTTTGCACGCAAAAGATGAGCCTCAGTCGCCATTTTATCAGATTCTAAAAAACGATTTTAATTAATATATGAAATTTAATGTTACCCAATGATGCGTAGAATATCGAAATAAAATAATTTGTACGCAATTTATTATTTACCGTTCTAAAAATATCGTCGACTTCATGGCAGAAAATCTTCGAAATACTATTTTTTTGTAACGAAAATATCGCCGGGTGCAAAGGGTTAAAAATCTGTAATGTGCAAAAACCCTTATGAATAACGATACTAAATTCTTCCAATTATATCATAACCTCTTCATCCCGAATACCCTGCGATTGACAGAATACAAATATAATTAACAGTAAGTATTCTAAAACATATTACGTCATTATAGGCAGCCATTTTTGAATACATTAAACGAATAATCCGAAGGCTCGACCTGTCGGACCAATTCTACGAACGAAATCCAGATTTAAATTTGGACTCGGTATTCTGATCGATCGATTTTTATTTTCTGTCACTATGTTTGACGTTCGAACACTTTCCATATTCCTCTCCTCTTTCTATAACACATATCCCGTGTTCTATTCATGTAAACACTTACGTAAGAACCGTAGTTCCGTTCCGAATCGAACATAACCTAAAACGTAAGTAAAGGTACAATTAATTCAATATTTCATATGTTTGACAAATTCCTAAAGGAATGAAGTAATGCGGACAATAATCTTTATTTGATGAGAAGAATCATAGATACTTCGCTGATAATAGGTGCTGCCTACGTAACCTAACCATCGAAAAGATACGCGCGTTGCCGTAGAACCCTTCGCAGGACAATATCACCACCAACGATAGTACATCGTGCCACGGTTATTTACGCTTCTCCATGCGCGAAGGTTATCAGTATCGGTTGTTACAATACACGGTATTCTATTATTATTGTTGGTCGAATTCGGTCGCGCGGCTAACGAAAAGTTCCTTGGCACAGAAACCGCGGGACGAGAGCACACGGGGTCGACGCGCACGGAACTTTTTATTTCGAACCGGCCCTCCTGGGCACACGAACGTTTGTAAAATGAGCAGCGAATCGCCGGGTGACGGGACGCGCGAGGATCAGCACGAATGCAATCGCGGTAATAATTCACGCGTTATCTGCTCTCCTATTCTAATATAAGCGAGAGAGAAGGCAGACTACGAGGCCGCGTGGGTTCGAGGTCGAAGCCGTAGAGTCACGTTAGGCGACTGCCGTCTGTGTCGTAGCCGAGGTGCCGTTATTTTAATGCAGATACGCAGTCCGGACGAGAATGAAAGGCTGAAGGAGACATTTGCACGTACAGTGCACGACTGCGATGTATCTAGCCGTTGACGCGGTGCCAACCTCTGCTCACCGGCACGAGCGCTGATTCGCGCGTCAGCTTAAGGCGCGTTTGCATTCAGCCAACGCGTATGCGTTCATTTACTTTCCGTAATGTTCCGTAATATTCCTGCATTACAGGCAATGTATACTTATCGTTAGTCGAGATAATTTTCGACTATTTTTTCCATTACTATTTTTCATTTAGGATGCTGATAAATTATAGATTGCACGTATTTAGTGGTCATCGAAGAAAATACTGATACGTTGGAATTGCCTGTGAAAGCTCATTTCAATTTTTCTGAATATATTATTATTATATGAGTATGTATTTTACGGAGGAAAATGTATTTATTGTAAATTCGCTTTTCCAGAAAGATTAAATTTTTGTTGGAAATTGTTGATTGTTCGTTATTGAAATTTGTAATGGTTATTTTGTGGAATTGTTCGTTAAGGATACGATGTTCGATTAAATGAACGTAACTAGTTATCAACGAGCGAATGATAATCGTCATTCGCTATCATTCGATACATGTAAACACGCCTTTATTGATTCGACTGAATCGAATGGAGGTTATGTACTTTTAGAATCCACATTTAGCACAGATGGCATAATGAAGAAACGTTTAAAAATATTTCAGCTAAAAATTATAGTGATTTTGGATTAATATACGTGTAATAAATATTGTAGAAGTTTTGTATCTACAAAATACAAAAATATACAAAAACCAGCTCCAAAATCAATTGTTTCTATGTCCCAAAATTCTTTCCAAAAATTCACGCAAGAAGTAATTTCGATAGAAAACACAGGTTTTTAATTAAAAATTGTAAATATTGCTCGACAATGAAGACCCGTTGTTCTTTCTCGAAGCCCTCCATTTTTAATAACCCTGAACTGTCAGCTGTCACTCTGTCTTCTTTTTTCGTTGGCAACACTGTACCGCACAGATGGCGCAAAATTCAAATCTTGCCTGAATTTTGGGACACCTTTTACAAATATATCAACTCCTGAAATATTAATAAATTTTTAAGTAGTCGAATATTTTTAATTCAAAATAACATTTTTATATTTTTGAGGACTAAAATATTCATTCTGACTTTTTCATATTTTTGAGGAATAAAAAATTCATTTTATTTCACAACATATGTTGATTAACTTTTTCACGACATTGGTTTATGTATTACAATTCTGCTATTTTTATGTAATGTCTGCAAATACAAAATATTTGCAGTTTTCATGAAAAATATTCTATTGATGAAGAACGCCAGTTGGTGGTGGTGTATCAATTCGTTTAGATTTCATTTCATTTGCTTCCGAGTGAAGACCATCTGTTTTTCGACGTATCATGAATTGCGTTTATACATGATACATTAGATGCAAATCAGACAGGTCCAGTATCGCAAATGATGTAGCAGAGTCGTGTCATCATGCTTCACATCTTATCTGCAGTTCATTTACAAGCAAGTCGTACGTTGAAAAATCTTGTAATTTTAGCTCATGACAAGATTATAATGTTTATGTCATTTATAAACTAACAAATGACACTGATACTGTCACTGACTATGTATACCATGTATATTATACTACTATGTATACTACTAACGAATGACACTGATACTGTGCAATGACTATAATGTCTGTCATTTATAAACTAATAAATGACACTGACAATTGATATATTAATTATCTCATTATATATGTTTGTTATTTGTAATGTATTCATAAGTAACAAGCTTATGTCATTTCTAACATATTTATAAATAACAAATTTGTTATGTTATTTTTAGCGTATTCATAAATAACACACTTTTTATATTATTCATAATTTCATAGAAGAATATAATTAGAATTGCACGTACTGCATCCTTGTAAGCTAATTATTAGCATGATCATTTCTGCAATCAAAAAAAATTGAAATATTACAGACAAGAATAAAATATTTAAAAAGAAAACTATATTTTTTAATGTTTATCATTTGTTGATAAATTTAAAGACAAATTTGAAGTGTTTGGGTAATACTTATCAATTCTTTTATCAAAATATAATCCTCCATATAATATAATTGGTTTCTTATTCCATGTTACAAAATGTATTTTCATTGTTCTTCATATGTTGGGTTAATCTGAATAATTACCTTAAATTTAACCAATTTAACAACAATTTGACAGTATAAATATAATAATATAATAATATAACAATGTAAACCATTTAACAATATAACCTCACATTTTTTGATAACCTAATTTCACTAATATAAGGTACAAATTATATTTTAATCCTCCCTATGCTGCTCATTTTTCAAATCAACAAATTCGACAAGACAAAAAGTACAAATTTATTTCAAATATAAAGAGTCAACTATCTATCTAGTGCTTTGGCGCGAAAATTTAAACAAATTTGTGAAATGGAGCTAATCACTCTGGCTTGTGAATGACTCATATAGTCCATGACTTCCTACGATTATTTTCAAATTGGTAATTACTTTCTCCACATCTTCCCAAAAATTCTTTCCTCTTCAAAAACGAGTAAAAACATTCCACATTTGCATTATCTTCTAGGTTAGAATCGCCTGCTTGGTATTACGTATGTCGAGGTATTTCGAAACGTATAAAGTTATACGATGATAACATGGCACAATTTTTAGATATGACAGTCACATTGTCATCTTTTTAAAATTCACAGGAAATATCGAATGATTAAATAATTTTTTACCATGACTTATAATAAAAATCGTAGTCTACTTCGTATACCGTATCTTTACAGATAGTACAATAAATACATGCAACAAAACGATTAGTGAAAAAGAGTAAAATATTTAAAAAATATCCCAAAATTATTTTTCAACAAATTTAACAGAATTTTATCGAAATATAATCGCTGGTCAGGAAAGTTTGGCTGAATTTTTTGCTAATCGGAATACAAAGGCAACCAGACTCGTGGACGGTCACGACTTCCACAGAAGATACCTGACGACGGTCAACAAACAAGTGGGATTCCCAGAATACCCTGCTCTTTTCAAGGCAACGAAGCCGGAGAGAGAGAGATGGAACGAAGCGAGGGATCGAACGTCGCAGAAACGTTCGACGCCTCGAAGGCGTCGAGCAGGTCATAAAGAAGATCGTTAGGTTCAAAAGGGGGAGAAGTAAAGAGAAGAAAAGAGAGGAGAGGAGTGGAGAGGAAGGAGGTAGAAGAATGAGAAGTAACGGTAGTCGGTATTACAACTCCACCGCGCCTATATTTCGCCCCGACGTTTGTCGTGCGTATACACTTCCTTGCACTGCGGAGAAAGCCAAGTCGTGTCGTCGGATGGCGCGCGCTTCATGCGTGTCGGTCACGTGACGAAAAAAGAAATATGGCGAACCGAGGGGAAGACTGTTTATCCGTACGTTGTCGATTGAGCAAGATTTTTCAAATTTTCCTGGATACTTGACAGCTTCGTAACCTTTATATATATGAAATACGTTTGATCAGAGTTAGGTTATGGTTAGATGGAAAATATTTTCTCCTCTAATCTGATATTTCGTGAGACAGACTGAGATTATAGATCCCGATTAATACGTCTCTATATTATATTACTGTTTGGATAAGGTATGGTATTTGTAATGCTAGAAATTGCTTTGTTTATTCGCACTGTCTTAATGATTATTTATTTGCTTTGTAACTTATTTTAGATTTTTGTAATCTTAATCCAGTTGATGTACATGATACTTTCTTGTATGATGACTCTGTAAAGTAATTGAAACAGATTGGAAGTGAACCTTGGAACCTTATTGCAGGTATGCTAGATGTTTGTCGTTCATTACCATTTTTAATTTTTTAATAAAATTTGCTGGAATTTTATGTATTAAAAAATAAATTGCACTCTTTCTTTATTTTTCAGAAATTGCAATGGAATTTAATTCTTCACGTAGAATAAATATTCCTTATAAGGAATTACTTAAATCCCATTAATTATGATTTATTTTATGATAACGATCAGATTTACGAAGATTTATTTTTTTCGAGAATTCAAAGTTTAAGTTACTTTTAAATGAGGAATTATTTCTTATTTAATTATATGATAACTTTGTTTTTATAGTAACGAAACAGCTATAAGATATTTAATGAATGTTCACACCCCTTTACGAGATACTACGTCACGTTTCTGGATTTTGAAATTACGATAAAGCGCAAAATGAAGAGACAAGATACAAGACAAGATGAAACTAGTTAGGCAACACAATTTTAAGTGTAATAAATCATGTAAAATACTTAAAGTGCAATTACACTTTTCTGCAAACTAAGTAAAGGACACCTTTAACCTTTTGAAACTCAAATGAGTTAAAAGTTTCTTTTTTTATGTGGAAAAATACACGTATAGATACCTATGGGAAAGTATATGAATGATTACAAGAGTTACTTAACTTCCAGCACTTTTCCTAATTTTTCATAACTAGAAAACCAGTAGCTGAGTAACTTTCAACCTCTAAATTAATAATTAAAAGCTATCATCTAGATATGGAATCCACTTCAATTTTCAAAAAACAAGTTGATAAATTAATTTTCAATTTCAATAGCCAGTAATTTATATGAAAAATTTTTTTTTTTCTTTATTTTTTTCTTTTTAGAATAAATGTGTACTTTCCAATGGCAGAACTATGAAGTATAATCTTGTAATTCTTTAACACAGGGAACAGTTATATCTTTTTATTGATTGCCAGTCAACAACCGTTAAAAGAAAGGATGCATTGTACTTTTATCGCAAATGAAAGCTATTGTAACGTATGAATCCACAAATTTTGTGCTAAAACTACAAAACATTTCTTGGAACTTCAACTCTTTTAACAATCAATCTAATTATGCTTTGATTTCTTTCAGATGTTTTTCCAGCATAAAATCCAAATCACAGATCAGCTGTATCAAATTTAAAAAGGAAATTAATAAACAAAAGAAATTTTGAAAAGAGGAAGATACAAACACTACTGTGTCAAGAATGTCTTAAAGTCTACTACAGGATTAAACGATCTAAAATCAGTTGGTAAAAATTAGTACACGCTATGTATTAAATTTTGTCCTAAAGCTGCATCCACAAATTTCATATTACAAATAACATTAACTTTTTTCTAAACATTAAGTAGTCCAATTTGTCAAACTGTAAATTAATTCCAAGAAACATTATACTAATGCTGTATGTATATCATATATTGTATATATGACAGTGATTATGAAAATAGTCTAAGTCATATATGTTTTATTCCAAAGTTCCACGCTCTAAATATATTACAAATTACAATAAATAATTATAACAACAAGGAGTATTTCCTCCAAAATAGGTCTATCTTATTAAAATATAAATTAATGTCAATTTTTGACTCAGATCACTTCCATAATTACTGGCATATACACACTGTACCAAAAACTTAGTTCTACAGCAAGATATATATTATATTAATATGTATACTGATATATTATGTAGACATATGTATAATATACCAGTAACTCAATTTTGCAACAACATCTTTCTTGAAGAAATTCATTTCTGCAAACCTCTCAAACTAACTACCAAAAATTCGCATTACTCGTGCACTGTAACCACGGCAGTCTAATAATTTCATATTACTAAATTCCATCTTATATCTCGCGGCATTATTAAACGCGTGGAAACCGCGAAGAATTAATCGCGGCGACAAGACGAAGCCAGACAGCAAGGAAAACCGTCGCCCGCACGTCCAAGTCCGGAAGGGAGGAACCGCAGACGAACGGGGGCGAACGGAAGAGGGTGAAACGAAAGGGAAGTCGCGCAGAGGGCGAGCGAGCGAGCGAGAGAGAGAGAGAAGGGGAAGAGAGAGAGAAGCGTATGTGCGAAAAAATGTGAGCGTGGCGCGAGTCTTTGAGCTTGGAGAGTTCGCGGTGCCGGTGAAGAAGGAGCCCTTCTTCAACGTAGACGGACCAAGAGAGTTAGAAGAGCTAGGAGGAGAAACTGCGAGGGACAGAGAAGCGACAATGTTCTTTCCCCGTAGCGACAAGGTAGGCAGAGGCGAGGAAAAATGCCAGGAAAGAAAAGAGTAAGACGCGCGCAACCACGAGGGACGGGAAGCGAGGAGGAGTGGGAGTGGTGGGGAGCGTGCGGTGGGGGAAGAGAGAAGTGGTGGGGGCGCAGTGGCGTAACTTCCACGCGGAACGATTGCAGGTGCAGCTATTTCAAAAGACGCGTGAAGAAACTCCCATTTTTTTTTCCCTTTTACACACTCTGTACACGTTGTACGAAACGCGTTAACTCTTTACGCCAGAACCATTGTTCGATTTGCACGCGGTTCCCGGACTGCTTTCATGCCGCCTTTGTTGCGCCGCTCGTGCGCAGGTATGTCTAGGGAAAACAATGAGGATCTAGGGAATCGCGGAATAATTAACAATATGACAAAAATATGAAGCAACAGAACCCGCGGATAACGCGATAGAAAATAATACGTGAGTCGGGTAGCGCCAGGTGGTGCTGCGAACGGAGAAAAGCGAAGAATAATTGACGATGGCGTTGGCAGACGAGGGTGCCGCGGTATACCGGTGCTGTCAAGAGGGAGAAACTTGGAAGGTAAACGAGAAAAGTCGATTCGGTGGGTCAAATTGGGAATAATTAATATGAAATGAATATTAATTAATGAAGTGAATAATGTCGGATAAAATATTCATGTGAAATAACAAATATTAAATTAGGTGGAAAAATTACATATTTCATATCTTCACGGCGGAATATATAAATAATCGGGAATAATTTGATACGAATAAATGCGAGGCTCCGAATCGGGTAAAAAATTCAGTCACAATTATTTCCTGTTTTCAAACGAACGTTAAAGATGAAAAGGAGAAGGAAAAATAAATACTATTACATCATTGGTTCCAGAAACGTTCACCTCGTCGAAACAAAGACCTCCTACTACGATCCTCTGCGATGCGAAAATATGAAGGAAAGAGAAAAAAGATAGGGAGAGGAAGGGAGAAACGAGATATAGGGAAGGAAAGAGAAGGAAGATATAAGGAAGAAAAGAGAAAGAAAAGAGAAAGAAGACACGGGGAAAGAGAGAAAAGATATAGCACAGAACAAATACGGTGGTCACCAGACGATAATACTGTAGTGTACTCGCAATGACTGGTACATCAACATTTCAAACCGTGGATTTAATTACATCGTCGAGGGAAATTTTTCGCGGCGCTACACGAGGTGCAAACTTTATTTCGAAACTCGATGAAACTATCCGCGCGCGCCCTGTCTGAAGCACGCGGAACGAGCGTAGACAGCGTGGAGGGGGGAAGAGCAGAGAAAGAGAGGGAGAGTAAGGGAGACGGAGAACGGCAATTAAAACGTAAACCCGTAACAACAACGGCGAATCTCTCCGGTGAATGTAACCAAAGTTAAGGCTCGACGCGAGGCGCGCGGATAGACGAACGGCGAAACATGATTTCAAGTCATTCAGCCGGCCGGTGAGATTCATTGCTTCTCCCGGTGACGTCAACGCGGAAGCGTTTCGTTTCGATGTTCGCGGCTGAAAACCTGATATCTCGCCGCCGGCGACTTTACCGAAGCGCTCTAGGGACATTTTAGTTACTTTTTCATTCGTGAACAGGATTTTTAATCAATTTAAAATTATCATCTTCTTTTACTTTTATAGTTTGTATTTGCATTGTAATTATTTATTATCCCTTATATGTATTACCTTCCTTTATTTTTATATTTTATATTAACATATAAAGGGTGTCTTAAAATTCACGCAAGATTTGAATTCTGCGCAATTCGTGCGGTAAAGTGTTGCCAACGGAAAAAGAAGACAGCGTGACAGCTCACAGTTCGGGGTTATTAAAAGGGGAGCGTTATTTGAAAGACAACGCGTTTTCATTGTTGAATATTTATAATTTTTCATTAAAAATTTGGTTTCTATCAAAATTACTTCTTGCGTGAATTTTTGTACACCCGTTATATTATTTCCTATATATGTTTTGTAGTTTTTATTCTCACATATATTTTTCTTTGACTTTATTTCTCTTTCGCATCGTGTGAAAGGAATTTGATTTGCAAAATAGATACGTATGTTTGTACGCAGAAGTAGAATTTTAATATGCACACTCGACCGTGCTATCGGAACGTTCTAGGGACATTTTAGTTACTTTTTCATTCATGAACAGGATTTTTAATCAATTTAAAATTATTATCTCCTTTTACCTTTTATATTTCATATTTGCATTATAATTATTCATTATCCCTTATATGTATTACTTTCTTTTATTTTTATATTTATACATATTATCTTTTATTATTATTTCTCTTTCGCGACGTGTGAAAGGAATTTCATTTGCAAAACAGATACACACGTTTGTATGGAGATGTAGAATTTTAATATGTACATTCGACATGTGTGTGTGATACACTTGTTTTTATTGCAGATGCTGATTATTTATTGATGCAAATAATGTATAGAAATGAAGTTTCCAAAATATTCCGAATATTCGAAAATTACTTTGCGAGTGGAAATTAATAATGATGGTTCACCGAAATAGGGGAATTTATGCACTCCATTTGCAATTTTGCAATTTCGTTTTTACTGTATATTACGTGTAACGTGATTTATGTCATAGATATCCATCGCGACGTGTGAACACTGAAAATATCGAGATCTAGTTTTTTCAGTGAGTAATCTTTGAACGCTAGAAAGCATAAAGGCAGCTGGAAGTACAAAATGATTTAATAGTGCAAGCCGTTTATGTTTATTTTTTTCAGTCATGTATAATACGTCATATAAATTTAGTTTAATAACGATTGTTAATTTTTTGAGGTTAGGTTTAGAAAATTAATATCATTCTGGTATTGGAATTTTTCTCCAATATTATTTACACCATGATGACAAAAAATCTTCAATTATAGTTGCAATAAATTCCACAGTATAGTGTAGAATACCTATAAACCTAACTGTGAACCCACTGCACTTCAGTGGCGCCCCCTCAGTCGCCATTTAATCGAATTCTAAAGATGTGATTAATTTAATTAATATATCAAATTTAAAATTACCGAACGGTGCGTGGAATGTGGAAGTAAAATAATTCTACGTCTCAATTTGCATACGACTTTTTATTTACCGTTTTAAAAATATCGTCGACTTCATGGCAAACAGAGTTTTCGAATTACTTCGCATTTCTGTAACGAAAAAGCGCCGAGTGTAAAGGGTTAACTGCCGAATTATTTTTAATTTACGTATCGTTAAAAATATCTCGCATGATTATTATGAATCGTTATACAAATAATATATGTACATACAAATTAATGATTTTTAATATCAAGTTGCCCCTCCCCCCAAGTACTACTCTGATATTTCAACTTAAATATCCATATTGTATATTTTAACTTAATATCGAATAATTTAATATAACCCCATTTATTATTTATACCCAATTAATATTCATCATATAATTGATACTTATTTTAGATATTATTTTATATTAATATACATATGCATATATATATATGTATATATATATGTATGTGTGCATAAATTGAAGTCGTGAAATATTCGCAAAGGAGGTAGAAAAAGTTATATTTTGGAATAAGAGCGTTAATATTTTGATTAAATATTTTATATTCTCCTTGGCGAGTGATAGAAACCCTGGAAATCTTGGAACCTTTTTTAAAATACTCTATATATCGATATTGCTACGACTATATGGTTATTTCTCCCGAACAAATAATGGATTTAACGAGTTCATGCACGCTAAAATCTCCAATAATCCTCAAACTCTGTGCCACTCACGTCGAGAATCAGACTTTTCGTTTTATTCAATTTTTCATGTATAGAACACATTCTTTCATATCGATATGTCATTGAACGTGAAAGTATCATCACTCATGAAAGCACGAAATTGTGATTAAATTATAAAAATGTATTTTCTGAAAATAGTCGACACAGCTCACTCATCATGAAACTTAAGGTAATGTCGAATGTAATTGCAAAGATTAATTATTGTACCAAAAATTTGAAGAAAATGTGACTTTCCTGTATATATAAATATTTATATTAATATAATATCTAATATTGATATATTAATATATTTATGTATCTATAATAATTATAAAGAAAATGATATTTACATAAGTTAGGTAAATTTAATATTTGCAACATTAATAACATAGTCATTTATTTGTTTAAAAATTTCAACCAAAAATTAGAAAATGTTTTAACTTTTAATTTAGAATTGAACCAATATTAAAACCTCTTCTTAATTATTATAAAAGCACAAATCCAAGATATGCATGTTAAGTGTGTCGATACACTACAGACAATCTTACAGAATTTTTGGATTTGCCAAATTTCTCCATATTTTCATTTCATTACCCAAGAATAGTATTTAATTTTTCAAAAATTCTATGATATGGTAAATAATTGTAAACTATAATCATAAATCCAATATTATTCTTGAACTCCAAGTGCATATATCTATAACCAGGAAACTCATAGTTGTACTCATAAGTACTTACAATTATAAAAATGAAATATTTTTGCAAACTTATCCTGGAAATTATTTTTTAATCACATACAGCAAAAATACAAGAATTATGTACAATATAATTATCTATACTACCTAATTATGCATATAATTACACAGAGTGCATAATTATTCACACAATTACGTATAGTACATAATTATCCGTCTAATTATTTAGAGTAGAAATATATTTTTCTATCTAACCCAGCAAAGCAATTTAGCTTGCTGCTAAATTAAACTGCAATAAAATAAAATGCGACTCAAATACAATTTCATATACCTTTTATTTAGTTATAGCTAGGTTATACTTAATATATCGTTGTTCACAATCGTCGCGACAGATGGCGCTGTCTACAACAATGGCTGCCACGTACCCCAGTGCACGATAGCTATATTACCCCCCCCCCCCCCCAATCACAGATGAGCAAGAGGAAAGTCTATCCCATGACTATTTTTCCCCTCATTTTCCTCTCTCTTCGAGCGAAGCTTAGACAATTTTTTCCTCTATCTATTCACGGAATTATACTTTCGACAGGGAAATCCTGGGGAATCTTCTCCCTAAATATACACCTATACCTGACTTGCATCGAACCGTGACGGTGGGTTCAGTGTGTATATTCTTCCGGAGTTTCCTTGTCGATCAGTTTGCCGGCCAGATGTTACTGACATACTCTTTCCACGAAGGCCCAGAACCGCAGGAGTACTGCGTAGATGTCGCGTCGACCTCGAGACCAGACCAGGGGAAAACCCTGCCCTCAGCTGCGGAGCATCGGGCGAGCAAGTTATCATCCTATGACTTTTACTGTGCCTTTTATTACTCAGGCTTTTCCCTGTAGCTCAAAAGGTAGCGGGTTTACTACCCAGCTCGTAATTGTCAGGGAATAGCAAAGGAGACGAATTGAACTATTACTTTCTGATTAATTTGTCCATCTGAGGTGTCGGCTGTGAGAAAGTTTATTTTTTTGACAATACAGTTAGGTTACTAGTTATTTATCCAGCAGAGATGGTCTGCATTGTTCTATGACTATTTAGTCTGACTGCTGAAGAATAATTATGGCAGTACTTAGACCTTTCCTCGCGTTTTCAAACTATGACATGTCTAGTACCCAGTGTATTGTTATGAGGGATTGGATGAAGCTAGATAAGCGTATCAGTGTCTTTTAATAATTTATTAGGTCAAGGTACAAGAAAGATATAAATCTTGGATATAAGGAGTTTTGAACTTGGACCTTTTTATTAGAAAATGAGCAAGTGACATGTACCCAAAAGAAATATTCTTAATGTGGTATTATAGATTCCATGAGAACCTAAACTTGTATGCACAGTGTGATCAGTTGGCAATTTTAATTCCAGTAATCTTCAATTTACTGTATCTCTTAAATGTAATTTGTAATTCTTGTTAGTCTAATACTTATTGATCAATTCAATAGATGAAATATGCATAGTTCTATGATAGTCATAGCTCTCACATGTGATCAGACTTATATTTCACAAATCAGCACACCTAACCCTCTAGTTTGCAAATTTTAGGGCATTAAAAGCTATCTAAATTAGGCTATCGCCTTTCGACCAGTTCATTCATCTTAGGAACCAGATAGACCTAACTTTATCTAAGGTTAAAGTACCTAGACTTGTATATCTCAGCAAGTACCTACAAATTATAGGTACCAGGTGTTATAAGAAAAATATATTACACTCCCACTTTAGATCAGTTCATTTGTCTAAGACATTTAAGACAGACCCTAACTCTTCTGACCTCAGGAAATCAGATTCTCGGTTCTTTCTATCACCAAACTAGGCTACTATGCACTACCCTAATCCCCAGTTTGTAAATTCTAGAGCATTAAAAGCTACATAAATTAGGCTAGCTCTTTCGACCAGTTCATTCACCTTACTTATCACATAGACCTCGAAACAGACCCTAACTCTTCTGGCCTTAGCCCTTTGCACTCCTTTGTCGTGTGTGACTCTAGATCAGTTTTCATCACAGAAACTCCTATGTCGAGTTACACTTCACTTACTGATCAAGAAAACATAAAACAAGTAACTACCTGAATTACTTAAATTCCAAATATAAATTACAACAATGTTTCAGAGCTATATTTGACATAACCAATAAACAAAATTCTTTAAAATAAGTAGCAGTCGAGGAACTGTGAAGCAAATTTCAAACAAAATATTTAAAATAACAGGGAGTTATTGGCAACAAAATTAAAAAATAATTTGAAGTGCACTTTGACTATTGTGGGAGCTTAAAGGCAATTAAAAATCTTGCTCCTGTGATACTGTGGGCACCTAATGTTTCCTTTGCTGTTAAATTTTAAGTATGTACAGTAACAATTTAATTGCAGAATACAGGGGAATAAATAACGTTGTTTCAGTGTAATGGAATATAGTGTTTTGATTATTATTTGAATAAAATTTCTCAGAAGTGCACACCTGATGAAAAGCATCACCGTTTTTGGTGTGCATCGCAAATGGATTGCTACCATAAGGTATGGCTAGTGCATTTGAAAGTGTGCAATAGTTAAAGGGTTAAGGAATTACATTCTCAGTCCTTTCTATCACCAAACTAGGATATTATGTACCGACCAAGAAAACACAGCAATTTCCAATGAAACCCCAACGAGTGGATAGCTACATACGTGACAAACCAAGCAAGTCGCCATCCATTTGAAATCTCTCCGTCTCTATTGCACCTCTTCGAGCAGAGATCACCGGTTGCGAAAACGCATTACGGTTAAACGACCTGACTGGAAGGGAAACCTCGGTTCGCAGGTTGTCGCAACCAAAGAGCGTTTCATCGACAACCGCGTGAAAAGTCTGCGACTTTTTACGGAGAGGAGTCGCCACGAGAGTTACGCCACTGCGTGCATCGTGCACAGCCACAGCATCGCGTCGAGGTTCACACCAGGGCCTTTTTCCACGGCTCCCTTCCCTTTTCCCGACGATTTCACCGCGTTCACCGGGCCACGTGTCTCCGACGCGAGTAGTCGCCAGCCACGAGGGTGACTTCCCAAAAGCTGGCGTCGGTTCTCCATGGGTTCTGCCTTTTCAGGGGGAATGGGGGAAATCGGGGTGAGAAGGAACGATTCTAGGGGAATCCCTGGGAAAATGAGGAGCTATACGTGGTCGTGAGGTAATGACGGGAAAAATGGGGGTAACACGAGAAATGCGTAAGTTTGGAATGCCTCGGATGAGTTGAGGTTATGTCCGTGTAATATTCCCGATATTATTAATTTTGGAACATTGTTAGGTACTACAATTGTAGCAATGACGGTAAAAGTGGGGATAATGAGAAAAATCTATAAGTTTGGGATGCCTCAGATGAGTGTGCGTTTTGGGGTTAGGTCCGTGTAATATTCCCGATATTTTTAATTATGGAATATTGTTGAGTACTACAATTATGGCAATGACAGTAAAAGTGGGGGTAATGCGAGAAATCTGTAACTTTGGAATGCCTCAGTTGAATGTAAATTGAGGTTAGGTTCGTTTAATATTGCCGATAGTTTTAATTATGGAATATTGTTGAGTACTACAATTGGGCAATGACAGTAAAAGTGGGGGTAATGCGAGAAATCTGTAACTTTGGAATGCCTCAGACGAATATAAGTTGAGGTTAGGTCCGTGTAATATTCCCGATATTTTTAACTTTGGAAGATTGTTGGGTACTACATGTTTGGGTAACTTTGGAATGCCTAAGATGAGTGTCAGCTGAGGTTAGGTGCGTGTAATATTCCTGATATTATTAATTAGGAAACACTATTGGATACTACAATTGTGGCAATGGCGGTAAAAGTGAGGGTAATATGAGAAATCTGTAATTTTTGAATGTCTGAGATGAGTGTCAGTAGAGGTTAGGTCCGTGTAATATTCCCGATATTTTTAATTTTGGAAGATTATTGCGTACTACATGTTGGGTAACTTTGGAATGCCTAAGATGAGTGTCAGTTGAGGTTAGGTCCATGTAATATTCCCGATATTTTTAATTTTGGAACATTGTTGAATATTACAATTGTGGCGATGACGGTGAAAGTGGAGGTAATGCGAGAAATCTGTAAGCTTGGAATACCTCAGACGAGTGTGAGTTGAGGTTAGGTCTGTACAATATTCTCAATACTTTTAATTTTAGAACACTCTTAAGGATTTTTGAGGCACTGACGATAAAAAGAAAGGTAATGTAAGAAACGTGTAAGTTTGGGATGCCTCGGCTGAGTGTAAATTGAGGTTAGGTTTGTGTAATATTTTTAAGAACCACAGAAACACAGGAGGGAAATGTAGATGTCGTGTCGACCTCGAGCAGGGGAAAAAATTGCCCTTAGCTACGAAGCATCGTCGAGAGGGTGACTTTTCAAAATCTAGCGTCTGTTCTCTATGGGTTTTATCTTTTCACAGAGGATGAGAGAAATCGGAGTGAGGAGAAACGATTCTAGGGGAATCCCTGGGAAAATGAGGAGGCACACGTAATTGTGAAGCAATGACGGTGAAAATGGGAGTAATACGAGAAACATGTAAATTTGTGATGCCTCAGATGAGTGTGAGTGAGGTTAGGTTTGTATAATATTCTCAATACTTTTAATTTTGAAACACTGTTAGGTATTTTTCAGGCAATGTTAGTGAAAATGGATGTAATGCGAGAAATGTGTAAGTTTGGAATGCCTCAAATAAGTGTAATTTGAGGTTATATCCATGTAATATTTTCGACATTTTGATTTTGAAACACTATTGGTTGATTCACTATTACACAACACTATTCTTGAGTTTTCTTTAGCGAATCTTCATTTTGAATTTTCATTTCATGTAATTGGATAAAAATTAAATTGAGATTTATGAAGGTGTCATTAATGGCGCCATTGGAGGGGAGAGGTTAGGTTAACCTAATATTCCCAATATAATAAATAGTATTTTTAAGAGTTGGAAAACGAATTTCAAATCATTTTTGAAAAATTATTTCCACTTGAACATTTGTATTTTTTCTATTTCCAAATACTGTTTATGGTTAAGATAAAATATAAATACACTAGATTTGTGCGAATAAAGGGATTTGTTTAAAGTTCTAGACCTGATTCTAGGAACTTTTCAGAAATGGAACTAGATATTTTTGGTATCTTCGTGTATTTTAGTCAGTCAAGGGAACAAAAGCAGAAACGTGAACGTTGTGTGTAAGAAAGAAATATGGAAACTGTATGGAGAAGTGGTGGGGTAAGTAAAAATAGCGGGAGAGTGGCTCGTGTAATTTTTTAGAATATGATTTTGAGTAATTCTAGGGACTTGAATATTTTCATATACTTCGGGTGCACTCCAAAGTGTAAACACGGATTCGTGGGAGTGCATGTTTGTGGATGAAATATGCAGGAAAAACAGAACAGTTTGTATAATTTCTTAAAAGTCTCCATAATTGTTTCGTGTGAGAGTTTGTCTCGAATTATTATTTATTCGACATGTATTTTTACAACGTGTGTGTAAGATACTCACTGGACATAGAAAATAAATTAAAAAATACTAAATTTAGAAGAAAAAAGGAATTATAATTACATCGATATTATATCATAATTAATTATCAATATCATAATTATAGTTAATGTATAAAATATAGTAATAATTGTGTTTCATATTTTATATTCTATACTCTATTCCAGCACACTTCAGAACAATAATTCCGGCAATATTTATGTTTCTGAACTTCAGTAGTAACAATTTTAATTTTTAAAATTAAAGATAAGATAAGATTAGAGATTTGTTAAATTAAATTAAAAATATAGAATTCGAAGTGTATAAAACAAGATTTTGGGAACACGTGATGAGTGCAACAAAGATGACTGCAATGGAAATAATAAAACTGACCGCAGTTAAATCCTCAGAAATGTTGCAACTGATACATTTGCATTGGAAACAAATATGACGGATAACAAATATAATCCCGTATGCAATAATCCCAAATAACACATTTGCAATACATATTCTGCTTACAATTACACATATTAAATGCCTGGAATAACGGAATACTATTTATTTACAATTTCCATACTTCTTATCCTGTCTTTCGGATCTTTCACA
This sequence comes from Eufriesea mexicana, assembly GCF_001483705.2. NCBI lineage: Eukaryota > Metazoa > Arthropoda > Insecta > Hymenoptera > Apidae > Eufriesea > Eufriesea mexicana. Next base: position 269,768 of record NW_016924843.1, read on the forward strand.
GTGGTACCGTATATTTAATGCATGACTGAAAAATTTCGAAAATCTTGGACCTTCCATTGAACTATTATGGTCGTCTTCGTTACAAACTGAGTAATCAACGTTGACGATATCTAAGACATCAGATCACATATCTTTCGTACACATTTCTAAATTTCTATCTTCGTAATTTTAATAGAATTAAGTTGAATAAATATTCTATTGCACTATTTAGAGCTGAGATATCAGTACTGTAGAAATAGATATAGTATAGTAGCAATAACATGCTAGGTATAGTAGATAAGTAATAGATATAGTAGATTAGGTATACTATGATAACTAGTAGAAAAAGAATAGTAAAGTAATAGCAACACCACAAATGATAAGTATAGTAAATGAACGATAAATATATCATAGTAAGAATACTATAGTAAGTGGCAATCGATACCATATAACATACAATAATATAGTAAGCAAACATAGTACATGTATAGTAGATATGGCCGATGTATAGTAGATACAATATAGTAGAACTATGGTGGATATAGTATAGTAACTATAGTAGATACAGTATAGTAGAAGTATAATGGATATGGTATAGTAGAAGTATAGTGGATATGGTATAGTAGAAGTATAGTAGATATAGTATAGTAGAAGCATAGTGGATATAGTATAGTAGAAGTACAGTAGATATGTATTCGATACAGTGTAGTAGATATAGTATAGTAGATGTACAATAAAGATAGTAGAGCTGTAGTAGATATAGTGTAGTAGATATAGTATAGTAGATGTACAATAAACATAGTAGATATAGTGTAGTAGATATAGTATAGTAGATGTAGAATAGAGATAGTAGATCTCTATTAGATATAGTGTAGTAGATATAGTATAATAGATATAGTATAATAAGTATGTAGTAGGTATAATAAGCTGATTCCATGTCTGCACCAACCTCGTTATCACTCTATCTCATTCACACTGAACATATCCTGTTCCCCATCTTCATGCGACACTATATAACCTCATTTCTAGACGCGACAATTTCAGGTAATTTTCGAAAATTCGCGTGCCCTATTTTTACGATTGCATTAGAGAAGATGATCCTATTACGCTACGGGCCCAATCATCCTCCATCTCCGTTTCTTCCACCTTCTCAGATTTGCAGAGACACTCTGGTCGTGTGTTACGAACTCGCGACGTTCCCCGATGATAACCACCGACGGAAACCGAGCTTATTTCCATACCCGAGGTGCTCGACAGAACGAAAACAAAAACACACAGACGCGATGTACGAGGAAGAGGCAGACGGAATGCAAACGTGGGTGGAGGCAAAAGAGAAAGTCCGTATAATTTTCGTGAACGTTCGCCGCGCGATTTTCGTGCAGCTCTCGAGGGTTGCAACGAGAATGTTTCCTTTCGGCGTTCAAGATACCGGGAAGGATAAAAGTAGAACCGTGTACGTGGATGTAATACGCAAAAAGGCGCATGTAAGGAAAGCACGGGTGGAAATAAACAGCGGAGAAAGTCAGTCCGCGATCTTTTCAGTCCTTCGAGGAACAATGTACGCAGGTGAGCAGCATGTTTACGCGATTTTCTTGCCCCGTGGCGCTGCTACACGGTGGCCGACACGCGTATTAACGGCATTTGAATAACTACGTTTCCAATGTCTCTAACACCGTGTGGACAATACGGTATTATTTCATTCACCGTAGTTCTCATATTTGCGAATTATACGCCACTGTTCTCCTTTTAGTTCCTCTGTTTTCAGCTGTTTCGTGTTGTATCGAACATAACCCTCGTGAGGTGATATACTGCTGTCGGCTTGTGATAGTATGTCCATAAATGGTGCAGATTTTATTCCTCGTATCGTTTTGTGTATTTATAATATATAGGGTTAACCATCTACAATCGATTTTTTCTCTGGTCATGGGAAGAGAAATTATCATTGGTTATAATACTTTGCTGTAGAGGAAAACTAGGGATTAATAAGTATTATCAATGGATTATTAGATGACGAAAAGAGAAACGATGTAAAACAAAATAATGTACTAATAAAAATCATTTTTAAACTAATACGAATACTTCTATAATATTAATTAATATCACAGTAATGATAGTGATATTAACCCTACAATAATTTACCTTACTTCCTAATTTTATTAGACCGAATCCTTATTTCAAAGTATTTTTGAAGGTTATGTCGGACAAAAACTTAATCGATTCCACAGATATTTCAATTGTCAGTGACTTTGCTATTTTTCATAACAGGAATTTCAATTGCTCGAAGTTGGCAATAAAATAAAGGTATATACCACTACTCCTCTGATTCGCCATACATCGTTTCATGCAAGTTCCATTTAGTTCGAAGCCTAGGAATAAAGATGGCGGACGGTGAAAAACCAGAAACGCGCAACTATCTAGTTGCTTACGAATCGACGGTATCTGCTCGTTTTGCGCAAGTTTTATTATCCGAGAGGGCGCGTTTGAATATTTTATCCAGTTTATGAAATATTTCAAGACACGCGAGTGGAACAATAGTGCATAAAATCGAAATATATACGTGGAACGCGTGGGTGGAGATAAATAAAGGAGAAAGCTGCAGGATTTTCTTTTTTTTTCGAGAATGTAACCATTCTAGCTGCTCGAAGTACGACGCACGGTGTATTTCTGGCTTTGACAAACAAACTTGGGAGGTTAAAGAGGCAAGAATAGGGAAAATATTATATAAACAGCAGTTCACGATTGCATCTCGTAAGATGCAATCCCGAAGACGTAAACTATCTAGTTGCTTACGAATCGACGGTATCTGCTCGTTTTGCGCAAGTTTTATTATCCGAGAGGGCGCGTTTGAATATTTTATCCAGTTTATGAAATATTTCAAGACACGCGAGTGGAACAATAGTGCATAAAATCGAAATATATACGTGGAACGCGTGGGTGGAGATAAATAAAGGAGAAAGCTGCAGGATTTTCTTTTTTTTTCGAGAATGTAACCATTCTAGCTGCTCGAAGTACGACGCACGGTGTATTTCTGGCTTTGACAAACAAACTTGGGAGGTTAAAGAGGCAAGAATAGGGAAAATATTATATAAACAGCAGTTCACGATTGCATCTCGTAAGATGCAATCCCGAAAATCCTACTCTCCAAACGAAATATTATTTTCAGCATTGGTTTCGTGGAATTTATTTTTGGTTGGCAAGGTACCTTACGAGTTAAATAATTTCCTACGTTGTGGTACTCTTGCGCCTTTGTTTTTGTACATTTGTATCAATATATTGAACAATAGTCTACTTAAGTATATTAAATAAATTAAATAAATTAAATTAATAAATAAAAAATAAAAGCAATATAATAAACATGATTAAAAACCTCTGAATCCTAATATTTAATATAGAAAATAAAAAAGGGGGATGATGTATCAAAAAGGAAAGAATAGGTTATGAATCGACTTAATAGATATAACTAGGAGGAAGTGAGACAGGAAATACGAGGAAAATATAACTAAACATTTATATTTTGTCAAAAAACTATACTACGAAATAATCTCATAATAAGAATACGAGTGGTTATGTAAACCGTGTTTTGTTTAATTAGCGTACATAATTGTAGGATTAATTAATAGTTGTTACTATTCGAGACTTCCGGGTGTAAGCCGTGTCCACCAGGATTTATACCCCTATGTTTTGCCAGCACTGCAGCCAGCTTCTTCAGGGGTCAAGTGTCGTATTGATATTGTTGTGTGTCTGGTAGTTCAAAATGTATACGGCAATTTAAATTGCAAATTGCATATAAATTAAAAATCATGCATAAATTACGGATTGTAAATAAATCGTAAATTTAAAAAAAAAATTGATTATAGAGTTTATATAAACGATAAATAAATTTAAATTGCAATCGAATATAAAATTGTATATCTCGAATGAATTGTAAATCGTGCATGAGTAAAATAAAAATTTTGTTTGTATTTCCCTATTTTAATAAAAATAATATTTATTAATAAATAATTGTATGTATAATTGTAATAAATAATAATAAATAATTTATTAATAAATAATTGTTGGGGTAGATACTCGAGTAGTCACTAGAGGCAGCACCGTCGTCATAAGGTACGAATTCGTATTAGAGTTCGCCCACCTAACAGTTTCGTTGCCTATGTACAATATAACTCTCTTCATTTTCTTTCTGGACTGCTGTATAATCGGCAATATATACTATTTCTGAAATATATTTATGATTCATTAAAAACCTGTCGATCTCGAAATCTGCCAACAACAATCGTTAAATACGTAGATTGCATCAAAATTAACCTCAAATAAAAAGAAAAGAATTACAAGCGAACTACGACCATCTGCGAACCTTATTAAGGTATTCAGGTTATATACTCCTTAATCAGTTTAGTCGATACAGAATAATGTGATTATCAGATAAATAACAGCACGTTTGGTGAATGCTGTTACGAGTGATGTTACGTGTTTGTTACATTACAACCTACCCTCGAATATTGGATTATCTGTTAACGTATTACTAAGGGTAAAGATACGTATAGCGATGTCCCAGTTCGTCAAATATTAATCTCCCCGACTTCTTACTAGTTCACGAAATTACACAGCGTCCGAAAGGTCGTGAATTTCGTGCGATCGGAAACATTCGAGAGACCGTGACCGACCAAGCGAACACACGCTAAAGGACGAAACTCCCAGCGTTGGCCCCAGGAGTGGGGGAAACGTCTCTATCGCTGTAACGTCTCTCCAGGGAACTGCTGCGAAGGCGATCACTTCGACTCTTAAAAATGTAACCTAGACGAACTTCCATAAACGTAGTCTCGTTACATCTCGAACAGAACGTACTACATGCATTGATACATCAATATATACCGCCCAAGGTATCTCGTAATAAGATAGTAATCGCTTAACACTTACCCGGATAAAATAAATATATAAGATATGTAGAATAAAATGAGGTTATGAACGTACCGTACCAATAACACGTAAATAACTTTGCTTAAACTGCATTCAATTTATACACAGGAATGATTTACAGATTGCAATGGCAATATCAAAGTATCGAAATGTAATAGCGACTAAGGTAACCCATAATTATGAAAAATAAAATTGCATATAAACTGCTAAGAATATTTTTCGTTTATGTTAATCTAGTAAGATGTCACGATGCAAGATGAAGAGTGAGGCAAATTCAGATACATAAAAGAAGACGTTGTCAATTCAAACATCAATTTTGTACGAAAAATATAATGAAATAACGATAAGGTTAGGAATCTCTATCTTTTTGAAAATCATTAAGTACATATTTGTGCGTTTTTCAAGAATGTTGCACGATGAAATTGTGAATGCGATCGAACGAGGACGACTGTACGAAATCGAGTGGAGGTAACCCGAAAAATTCGTGGAACAGAACATGTCTTCAATCACGCTAGAATTTCCTATGCCCATTAAGCGAACGTGTAACAAATTCAGCGTCGAGGGGCAAGCCCCGGCGCGTAGCCGGTTTCTTTTGATTCGGGGTCGACGAACCGCGATCGTGCCAGGCCCACGTTGAACTTTCACGTCAACGCGGTCGAATTCCGCGAATTAAAAATCGCCACAGAGGGCAGACCCGGCGATATACGTGTCGTGCGCAGCGAAATTTAATCGGCAAACAAACGCTGCCCACGTGTTCCTGCGTGGAACCGCGTTTCGCTTTCCAATCTAACGAGCGAAGTTACTCGGATGTTAAATTAGTTTTGAAAGGATAATGGCTGCAAGTTATGGCACTCCTCCTAAGAACCGAAATGTTTCCAGACTAATGGGGGAAAAAGATCACATTTGTTTATTTGCTTGAAACAGAAAACTAACCTCTTAAGGTTAAATTATTTTACAAAAATCTGTAAAAAACTCTCCAATTTCTTTTCATAATATAGTTAGTAAACAATTATAATACTTAATAACATGATTAAAGGTACAAAGAAATTTCAGATAAAGAAAATGTGAAGTAAAATAATTTAATATTGTCAAAATTTTATCCTTCTTATTTGATTCAGGTATTAGATGAATTTTTGCTATTTTTTAGGGAATATTTTGAAGATATTGATTGGTCTGGTGTCTTTTATATTTTTGGTTCTTTTATGAGACCTTGCAGATTAATTACTTATTTTTTTAAAAAACTGTATTTCTAAAAGACGTTTACTCTCTAGACGTAACAGATAGTTCCCATTTTTAACTGTCATTGAATATATCCCTCTTAGTCATCAAATAATGCCAAGATCAACATTCTTCTTCCGTGTTCTTTAAATAGGTTAGGTTAGAAAAAGATTAATAAATTTTATAACCTCCACTTACTTAAACTCTACGTTGTTTTTTCCACGTATTTCATTATTTTTGATCACTTCTTACTCATTTTACCTACACGTATCTGAAAGAGGTTAAGATGTAAAAAAAGAATTACAAGAAGAATTGTGAAATATTTTTAGAGTTGCTTACGGCGGAAGTTGACGCCATTTTTCTGGCTACCTAGCAACATTTATTACAAGTTTTATGAAGTCGTGTCCTGTAACTCCTAATCATTACTTTTTCAAAGCTAATTTAGCATCCGAGTAACTTCTTTTCCAAGAAGTTAACAAAATTCCAAGCTGATATTTATCAGCTTGTAGATATTTTATTAGCAACAAGGTTATACGAGCTGCACTTTTTGGCATTCGTTGCAAGTGGTCGTTGCATAACAAAGAAATGGAAGAACGAGTTAGTTTTGACCAGAATATAAGAATTTACATCAACTTTTAACAACTCTTCATAATTTATGAAACAGCTGTTTAGAACCAGACTTGAGGCAGGTAACGAAATTTCCTTTTCTTCCTATCAAAAATATTTTCTGATTCCTAATTTCTAATGCCCAATGAATTTTTCAGACACAGTAAGACATATCATTTGTAAATTAGAGTTTCCTGAACAGTTGGACTATCAGTTGGACTATAGTTGGACTATCTTAATAATAGTGTATAGTTATAATAATAGTGATACAAAAAAATAATGGTAATACAATTACAGAAGGTACTACAGTACTGCAGTAATATTAAGAATTAATGTCACACAAAAAGGACAATATTAAAATTATAAGAATATTATTACAGTAAGTAGTACTATAGTACACATTAATACAGTGATATAATTACAGAGCTATAATTACTAAATAATGAAGTAGCAACATAAAAATAATATAATTCCATCTATCAACAATTCAACACTTTATAAAACATTCTATAATCCCTAAGAAGTAGAAAGAAATTCAAAACGCAAGTTTGCTAGGTAACAAAATTAATTTTCACCACAATAGGTGCCCCAAAATTGAAAAGACGTTGAGAGATTAATTCCTTCAAAAAGTTTCATCCAGAATACACAGACGTCTTCGGTGTAATTTTCTTCTCATATTTCTAGGGTAAATGTTATTCTTCAATTTTATTTGCCGCAGTTTCCCCGCGATAACGAATAAATTATTCGTCGCAGTGTACCCAGTGTGGAGCAATTGGAAACTGTCGCGAAGGAACACGTAAAAATGTGTCCGCATCACGAGATTACACAAAACTGATAAGCCATGGGCGTATTTAATCAAACGGAATGCGTTTGGCGCAGCAGGATGGCGAGGCGGAGTGGGGAGAGGGTGGGGGGAACCAACAATATCCGACTGTAAACACTGGAGTAATCAATATTCGTAATTAATATTCGTTCCCAAACAGTGGACCGTTAAATAAAATAAAAGTTTGGAAATATTTCAAGGTACCTTCTGTGACACGCTTAATTGCGACAACAGGCTAGTAAAAACCTGGGTTTGTCGAATTATCTTTTCCAAAGGCATGCCGAATTGCCCGAATCGATCCGAGTCAAATGGACGGTACACGTTCGATATGAATTGTTACGTACTCGGCTATGCCTCCAAACATATGTAAATTCGACAATTACTAGTTATTTGTGTTAACATCCACGGTGTCATGCCGATGAAGCCTGTAAAGAGTAAATTTCAATGTAAAAATTGCTGGAAAATGGTAACTAATATTTACCACTATGCATCGAGTAAATTAACACCTCGATTAACACGGACTGAGTTGGTACAGTTGGAACAATAGGTAACGGATTGTATAATTTTTTGAATTTTTATGAAAATTGAAAATACTGCAAATTTTACGCCATTTTGATTCTCTATTTTATTAAAATTCAAGTAATAAACTCGGTTGATGTAGATCAGATTTTAGGTTATAAATAGGTAGAACGTAGAACGAAATACGTGGAACTGGGATTGAAAGTATTAGAAAAATAAATGGGATGTTATTGTTCGTGAAAAAATGGATCTAAAATGTGGAATAAAATTTTTTCAACCGAGGCTTGGTTTTTGAGAAAATCGATTGGGAAAATCTGGTGGATATGTGCACTCTTATCTAACTGAGATACAGTTCATCGGGCGACGTCATAATGCCTATTGTCCTAGTATACAATACCTACGCGACATTTATGAGTTATTTGGTCCAAAGAGGCACAAAGAAAAATTTTATCGACCATACTTTATTTCAACACTTAAGAATCTCAATGCACGTAAGTGTACACGTTCGCTCGAATTTTCAAAATTGATTTTCTCGGAAACTAAGCATCGAATGAAAAAATGTTATTCCACATTTTTCATTTATTTTTTCACATAGAATCACCGTATACCCTTATATGTAATATTTTTGTTTGTATTTTGTATATATTATTGAAAAACAACAAGGATTTTTCGAAAGATTTATTATTTTGTGATTAATCCAGTTTTCTTTTTTTATTTTGACAGACTGAAATATCAATTGAAACATAATATATGATTAGAATGTCTAGACGAATATCTGAATGTAAAAAATGTGATTATAGAGCTCTATGTGTGATATATGTATCTTATTTGACTTCTGTTGAAAGATTTATCTTTTATGCTAATTTATCTAGTTCTCGTGAGAATTTTGATGAGATATTTAAAAGAATAACGACATGTGAATGAAATTTAAGTAACAATGATCAAAACAGGAAATTCATTTGTTTGTTTCATTTGAAAATTTTGAACGTCGAATGAATTCTATTAGTTTGGTATCTTTTTATTCCTGACTCGAAATAACTCTTGTTCAACACTCATGTCCATAAACATAAATCATCTTGCTATATTCCAAATTCTCAGACAGTTTTATCACGGCCCTAAAATAGAGCTCTAATCAACAGATTTATAATAGAGGATATAAAAATATCTTCCTGATCACTTTTGATTTCATACGAAGATATATCAGTGGTCATTAAATGTACCTAAAGGAAAGACATTACATTTGGAATAGAAATTTTAATAAATATTATGTAGCAAAAATTTAATTTGACAAAAAGTAAGTCAATTTTATTTAGAAAAATGATACGTTTAAGTTAGAATTAATAAAAGTTTGACAGTAAACATATATCCAAAAATTTGAGACCCAAAAATTTCAATTTGTTCATTTCTTATCTCTACTTCAAATTCTAATTTTAAGTGTTGAATCAAAGTATATCATAATACACTAATATTAAATAACAAGTAATATTCTTGTATTGAAGAAAAATAATTATTGCAGGTCAAAAGCAGCTCATTTTTATGAAAACTATAGCAAAAAGAAAGAAAGTGGGTTCCAAGTGTCCTTCAGGTATCTACCATAGAATGCCTGAAAATTATGAACAGAGTTATAAAGAACAAAACATAACTTAAATTAATATATAAAATATGATATAGTGTAGTGTAGTATATTTATAGTGTAACGTACAGCTTATCAGTGTATATATAAACAGTATTATGTATTGATCTGTAACACAAAGTTTCATTTAAAGAAATTAGGGAAACCTTGGAAGCTTTGGAACCCCTCCACTTCCGGGACACACATCATCCAAATCTATCTAATTTTATCCAATGAAATTTACTCCTAACTTAAAACTTATCCTATATTTTGATATTTGTCTTAACCTACTGCTCAATTTATATACACTGGATTCAAATCGTGAAATTTAAATTCAAATTACCCATAATATATTAAAATGAGGTAAAGGATTTTTCGATGACAGTGGTTGAATTAATCATTGTTTAGAAGAACTTTTCTAATCTGACTTATATTTGAGATAATAACCCATAGTTGAAGAACTTAAACACCAAAACAGACCCTCAGGTTTTGACAATTATTCCTTAAGATAGCAATTTTGTTATGGGATACTAGCACTTAAAGGGACTCAGAACCCTTTACTCCAGAAACCACAAACAATTTTGATGAAACATTCATTACGTCCTCTACCAATAGTAACAAATAAATTTCATGCACGGTATTTTTATAAAAATTACAAATTTCTTAGAAAAGAAATTTCGTGATGGGTAGAACATTGTTTAAAAATTGGAGAATTAAATATTTTCCTTCCTAAAATTGGTATTATTTCACAGATTCATCGAGGAAGTATCATGTAACATATTTGAACAAGTTCAGACTCTGGATTTCTTTTTGGACTCTGAAAGAAATAAAATAAAATAAATAATAATGGGGCAGAGATTAATTAATAACCAATTTGACCTATAAAATAAAATTTATACCTTCCTAATGGCCAGAGTTAAAACTAAATTATAATTTTAATTAAATAACATATTCAAGATTTCCTCTATCTTTATAATATTATCCTAATAAATACACTGTATAACATTAGAACAATTTTATTTCTTAATAAAATGTGTATTATATATTCTATAATGGATCCTATTCAAATAAGCAACAGCACTGCAGCGCCACCAAAATGACGTGCGCAATACAGGTACTACAAAATTCATCTGGCAGTCCACGTGTTAAATAAAACGTATAAAGAGAAAAAACGCTCTTACCTAAACAGAATGCAACGGGAATCAAAATGGGAAACAAAAAATTCCGACGATATTCATAACGTGGTCAGAAGAATAAATTTGGCAAATGACAAGCGCACGATCGATCCGTTCCATGCGGCAGTTGTCACCCTCGCGATATGGAACAACATTCGCGAGGAGAAGCTACGACTTTTCGCCACTTCCGACACGTGAAGCTGCCTCAGCTTGGCAAGGTCGATCGTTGAATCCATAATCGGTCGCCGGCTATCGTACGCAGCCTGCACGGGTACAGGAACAATTGTTGACTTTTCTCCACGATGTAAAGTCAACAGAAACGAAACGGTTTTAACCTCCACTGTAGCTGGGTTTGGCGTACACAGTTTGCTCGCAGTTCGTTATTTTCGACGGGACAGCCTGAAACGAAGCGTTTATGAAATTGCCACGTATTATCGATACGGAGGGAAATGAAGCTTGACACGGGCGACGATTGGCGCGTGTTTGATTGCGCTGTTGCCAAGTCGCTGCTTGAACTGAGGAAACGGGATTCCATGGGTAAGTCGAGAAATTAAAAATTGGAGATATTTCGTTCACGTTAAATATGATTTGTTATTGTTTACAGACGCGACTTTATTATTCCAAAATTATTGTAGCTATGAATGAGAGACACTCTGTAAAAACAAATGGAAAGTTTTGTGTGGTTTATCTTGGCTTTAAAGAATAAAAAATTAAAAACAGAGAACTGAAATAAATGATTATTATTTGAGTTAAATAATCCAGATTGAGATGATTGGGAGGGAAATAGCAGATTTCTTAACTTGAAGAAAATTGGCTTGAAGATAAAAGTTGATTTTGAAGAAGAATATATTAAACTAAAAATGATAATAGACACAGAGTAAGATATACTGTAACTATTTAAGAAATGGAAGCAGAATAAATCTGTATAAATGTGGAAACTATACGTGTGAAATGAATAATACTCTTATTCAACAGAAGAATTAAATTCACTCAAGTTTCATCTTTATCCACTACTTTGCAATATTATTTTATTTCATAGTTATAAATAAAAATTAATTTTAACGTAAAAACGTTTTTCTATCTTTCCCTTGGGTTTTCATGTCATGACTGAGGATCCAGGAAAACATTCGAGTTTTCATTTTTCGAGGAAAATTGACGCATATCATCATTGTTTAAACTTGCATTACTTTGAGGTTAGGTCGATGTTTTTATAAAATGAGAAAATTGAACTAAATGACTAATTCATTACACATAATAATATACATTTTAATATTTCGTTATATAATATGTAACAAAAATATAAAATTGTAATAAAATCTAATAACAGAATTTAATTCCTAGTAAAAATCCTACGTGTTGATAATACGGTAGGAATATCAATTCTGTTTTATGTAACAATACGAGGTAGGAACAATTGAATGTTGTTCAATCACCTATGTTCTGTTTGTTCTGCATCAGTTTTATCAGAAACTAGAAAAAAATAGTTAAAATGCACCAAACTACAATAACCTCTCTTTTCCCCTATTCGCCATATCAATATTGTTACATGACACGAAGAAACATTAAAACATTATATATCCCTATACGTATTAATGCTAGTAAATTTACATTTTTTAAATAATTAATATTTCAGTAATTACTTAATAATTTTTATGTTTCATATTTTAAAAAATTCAGTCAAATATAACTTATTAATAAAACTTATTATACGTACATATATATATATATATATATACGTTCAATTTTTATTTCATGATTTCATCACAAGCCTACGTGTGACACGTGGACTATATTTTAAGAGTCCAACGATACAAGTGAACGACAGCGGTAATTTTTCTTTTCATACAGTTCATATGATCAAATAAAATCTGCTGAAAATTTATCGTGTAAACACCTAAATAAATACACACATGACTAAAACGACTGGTCTGAAAAAAGAATTAACCTCTGGCAGTTATCGATTATAACAAAAATATGTCCAGACTTGATAGATGCGATCAAACACGATAGCCTATTATTTGATCCAATGGAAATCGATACGCTGCTACTCGAAAGTTTTCTTTCGTTTATTCCATATGACGGTTTGCAACAGATGTTGCTTATACGATAAAATTCATTCCAATGTCTTATTTGAACTGCAGAAACGGTATGGTATTGAAGTTACTAGATGCCGACAGTGAAATCCCTATGTTTCAAAATGTTGCAATGTGTATACAATTAATGTATACTTTCTGATAAAACTGGATAGCAGGTTATGTTAGACACTGCGCAGCAAAAGAGACACTTGATAGATGTGTGAAGTTTGGATATCTAACAGTGGCAAACTAATAAGGTTATGTTCTAATATAAATGTTCTAAAATGTATCATAAAATCGAAGTTATTACCTAATTATTACTTTCCAATAATCTCTTCATTCTTTGCAGATTCAACTAGTCATGTGTGACACATAATATATATAAATAATACTTATTATACTGTCTAGAGTCACATATTGTTTGTGATATACTGAGCAACATGCTTATAATCTCTATACTCTACGTTCATGCGTGTGGTAACTAAAAATCTGTTTTATGGTGTACGCGTTTTCTCAAGCCATGATAGTGGGCGTGTTAATTCAAGCATGATGTGGAAATATACAAAGATAACAATGGCCGCCATATGTGTATATTTCCTTCCTCTGGAATTTCAAAATATTTTCTGAAATTATTCATCTGACTTAATATTTGTAAATATATTTTAAATACATATGACTGAAAAATAACATGTATATTTTTTTACCATTATCAAGCAGGTCCAGGAAAATTGACATAGGTCATGATATTTTGATCATATCTACACATGAAAAGCAGTTTTGGTTATTACTTTTGTATAATTTCTAACAATTTGTAACATCACTCCTACAGAATATAATTTGAATATATACACTTTCTAACTTAACTTTTCTACCCTCGATCGACCAGTTATACCTTGAAAACCATCAATCTCTCTACTCGCCAATAACTCCTGACACTGGATCATGGACTCATTTTATCTCGTTACTTTGATACTTAATGAAAAATCTAATCCTTTATCGTTACTTGTCTTGAACTATAAAATAACCTAAATCAAAATAAGTGTTAACTTAAATCCTACAAGTTTCATTACATAAAATGAGCATATATATTTGAAAATTATATGAATAATTTTATTATTATATTTTCATAAGTAACTAAAAATCTTATTTTTAGTAATTTTTCTTGCAATATAATATAGTGTAAATAAAAATGTGTTGCATACTATATTATATATACTATACATACTATACTATACTATACATGCTATACTATACTATACATGTTATACTATACATACTATACATGTTATACTATACATACTATACCATGCATACTATACTATAGATGCTATACTATGCACACTATACTATAGATGCTATACTATACATACTATACTATAGATGCTATACTATATATACTATACATACTATACTATACATACTGTGTTACACAAAAATGTGTTACATTATTAATTAAAATTCTAAACTATTGTTGTACAAACTGAGTATTTTTATATTATATGTTCAATACAATTACATTATAATGTAGAATATTTGTCTCCATTCCAGCCATACAATCTATAGTCGTGGTTCTTTAATTGACTTCAGCAGTATACATGGCAGTCTGTATCCCGTGAAATTTAAATGAACCATATGCAGAGGTATAGAATTGGAAGGGTCTATAAACGACTCTAAACACTATAACTAAGAATAATGAACGTAACACCTATTTATACTAGAATAAATTATGTCGGACTATTTCAGTGAAAATTTTACTACGTCGTATAATCAAGATTGGATTTATATCAGGCTGTTGAACAAACAGGTCAATTTTATCAATGAGAAGTTCCAATCGTCGAACAGAATTTATTGTGCTTTCCTATTATAGCCAAGAACGGCTCCATTGTTGCAAATAAAGCATCGATACTTAGCACAGCTCTGACTTACACGAATCGATCAACTTTAAGGTCAAACAATGGTTCTAAGCTTTGTACATGGCGACTTTGAGGTCAAGCAGGGACTTATCGAACGAGTGAAAAAATAAAAGTATCGATTAATGAATCGTTTACTTTTTAATTTTAGAGTTCTCCACTTTAGAGCTACGTGTCACCTTTGAACGATATAATCGATTGTTAGAGACAATTCTTTTCCCTTTTTTAACGCTTATTTACGTAACAATGTAAACACAGTTATGATCAAGGAAATAGTCATTAGCACATGTCTGACAGAGCCTCTGTTACTTATAATGCAGCTACAGATATATTTTCAGTGATCGTTTTTAAATATAACTGAACTTTTATTTTTATTTTAAATTATTTTTGTTTAGGGACATTTATAATAATGTCTTTTCATGAGAATAATAATGATAAACACTGATAACAATGACTTGCTTCCAATGTATTGGAAAGTACCATTTATTTTGTGATAGAGATGACTCGAAAACATGATTATCAACAAGAAAATTATATATAGTGATGGATGGTATAATGATAGTCACAATTTGTAACAGTATCTAATAGCAAATATCATAAAACACTCGATGCCTATTGAATATAATTACAAAAGAAAATTAAGTTAATCAAGGAAATAATCCCAACGAAGCACAGTAACATATCAGTATAGTACTATCTCTGTCCTTCAAAAAGAAAATAATAATTGACATTAAAATGATAAATATTTGATTCTATAATTTCCATTAGTTGATAGATGTATAATTTCACACTGTACGTAATCAAACAGCACAGTTTTCATAACTTTCTCAATATATCATAGCCTTATGGTTCTCATCCTACAGTACTACAGTTTCTACAACCCTATAATTTTAATAAGTTTACAATGAAGCTGCTATAACAACGAATAAATCCATATTCTCTGTACTAACAACCCTTCAACCGAATCTTTAGTTCCAATGGTAATGCAATTGTGGGAATAAAATTTGGCCCACGAAATTCCAAACCAGGGGATGATGGTATTTGACTAAAACGTTGCAAGAGAATTTGTAATAGTGGTAAATTAAAAGCGCATAAAATCGAGAAAGCTAACCAGAGAGCTAAAGGACCAGGCTATGCGGGTTTATGCTTAAATCTTGACCCGAAAATTAAATCAATACCTTCGTTTAATAAGGGAAAGCGAATCGAGAGGTGCTCCACGCGACGAGTATCGTTCAGCTGTACTCCGGGAAACTGATTAATCAGGCGCAACATTTAATGGCGATTAACGCGTCCAACGTCGGGCAACTGAAAATTCTCTGCGGAATTCTCTTGTTGGAAATTGGTTAAAGACGTTCTTTTCATACGTTTCATCGTTGAATATGGTTGAACTAAATTTTTCCCGTTAAGCTTTCCTCTGCAAGCAAGCGAAATACGTTAATATGCTTAATTACAGAATTGGTGCTTGAATATTCTCTTTGTAGAATATTTTCAAGCATTTATCGATAAACACTCAGCAATTCTGCTGAATTATACTTAATTTACCTCGATTTACCTTGATTTAATAAGTTAGGGAATTTTGTATAGACACCAAGTTTCCTTTATTTTATTTCAATTTTGTTAATTTGCAAATTTATTTTGGAATAAAATTGAACATGTGCAAGCTCAAAATTGTAAAATCTGCTTCACGGTTTCCTGTAGAATTGAAGAAAAGCAAACCATTATTTTGATATTGAAAACAAAATTTTTAATAATCCTATTACCTTAACCCTAAGTTAATTTTCTTTGAAATTAAATTCGAATAATTCACTTAAACTCTCTATTATATGAAATTGGTTTATTTGCGAAAAAAATTGTTTCACTGACTATGTTTGGATGAATGTGATTTAACAATTGAAACACAATTAACAATTAATTAGCATAACGATGCAGTAATATAATTTCATAGCATGTGATATACGATGAATCATTTTAATGGGACACTCTGTATATGGATACAGAAAGTGAACAATATCGCAATAAATATTCCATAAATAAATATCAATTCACAATCATAACCTAACCTCTCCAACATACCTGGTTACTAATATATTAAGTGCCAATTTATAACAGCTCAATTTATAATTCGACTAATTTGCCAATTTACTAATTTAACTGATTTATAAAAGCTCAAATATCGTTTCATACCATTTTTTATAAAAAAAAATTAAGTTGCTATAATATAAGCAGTTTCAAACTTTTTACTTTAAAACTATTAAAAGGCCAGAGAGCGGCCATTTGCCAAATTTTTTCGCTGGATATCGTCTTTTATCTCAGCTTCGTACATCTCATTCTGGCATCCAGAAAGACACGTGACCTTCGCTCATGGAGAACTTGGTCTCCGGCAACTATTCGTGACTCACCGTTTACCCACGACGTTCGGCGAAGAAGGCGGGTTCCTCCGCCGGCGGCGCAAAACGAGAGAACGACGAGGGGAGTCGAAGGCGCAGCCAGCATCAGGGCTGTTCAATTTTCCGCTCACGAGTGCCTTATTTTTAATCGAATCGCTGCTATGCCTCGGGAAGAGGAAACGTGCTCCGTGGAAAATTAAATTCTATTGCTTCCTGTTGACTGACAAAGCACGAGGCGAGAGTTCGAATGCCATCGACCGAAATAGATCATCATTAAAACAGAAGCCCGCGCAGCCTTCCCCCTCCACGCTCGGCCGGCCGCGCGCGCCACCCACGGTGAGTCGAAACGAAACCAACGTCGGTTTACGGACCGCTGCGAACGAGCCGACCGTTTTCTCCCTTCTTTTCCCTCTTTATTTTCTATTTTCCATCTCCCTCTGCCTCCATCCCTTTCTCTCTGCCGTTCCCTTCTTGTCTTCGCGTTTCTCTTCTCTCTTTTTTGTTTCCTCGACAGCATCGACAGAGTGCACACGTGACGCGCGAGAATTAGATCGAACGCGTTTACGAGGGCTCGTAAAATCCGAACTACGGGAAACGAACGACGAACGGTTTGTTCTGTTCCACGAATGATAGAGGCGGACATTATTCCTGGAAAAATATACCGGTAAGTTTAGATTTCTGGTTCGTGATTTGGCGGATGCCGATGTTCCTTGGGATGTTGTAGGAGAGAGGGATATGGAAACACATCATCGACAGAAAGTTTGGAGACGGGATACGATTATTACAGGATTATTACAGGTGGGAAATATGGATCGAATATTTCTCGTGCTAACGATGGATGGTGATTTATAATTGTGGCATCTAACGATAGATGGCGATTTACAATTGTCATTACATGCAATACAGCGACTAGATGCTTTCGTATGCTGCGAATTAGGTTGGGTTAATTTTTAGGTTAAGTACGTGGTTAAATTAGAAAATCTCGATTCATAAAATTTGCTGTAGCTTTGTTAATATTTGAGATACGACAATGAGATTTGAGGAATATATGCAGAGAAATATGGAGAATATATTACTGCATTTTATATAAGCAAATTCTTATAATTTATTTTATAAAATATACAGTTGAAGGGTTCAAAACGATACTGTTTTATTTTGTTCATTTTATTTTTGCATATGTATGGAATTAATATCACGATGAAGCAATACTATTATGGTAATATGTAAGAGATAATCAATTGAAACAATCTGATGGGGTCATAAATAAAAACACTAAGCTATGCTACCAATTGGTGTAGCTTCAACTATATCCCATGTATTATATGGGATCTACTATTTCTAAATTTTATGTCATGTTTAATACTCTTTATTCTTTATACTATTAATATTTGGTTTCCTGATTTCCTGATTGGAATGTAACATGTATGTGTATATACTGAAATAATATGTATGTAAGAGTATATATACATAGGTACATTTTCTTCACAGAAATATCTGAACTACGATTTTAGTTATCAAGTTAAAATGTTTCAAAATAGGCTGACAAATTCGTAGTTTGAGAACTTAAATGGCAAATGTGACACTATTACGTGCGAGTTTACCTTTCTCCATTAGATATATATAAACCACGTGTAAAATCTATAGTTAGTTTACTGCCAAGTCTAAATTCAGTAACAGGAATTGGATTTTTGATGAAACATAAATGAATCTTCTCGAAACTAAGTGTGAAATATTGAAACCTAAATCTAAAAATATTTTATTACTTCAATTTTGTGACGAATTAAATTTGTACGAAATCTATAAGAATGCATTCATGTTCTAATAAAGTAATCAGTGTGAAGACGTCATTTATGAGGTCGTGATAGTTTTTAAAAAGACAAGATGCACATATATAAGAATTAATGTAATTAGATCATACTGATATAATTCTTTCCTGTTAGATTAGTATATTTTATTTAATAAATTATTTAATTTATTAATTATTTATATCTAACTTCTTTTCAGTAAAATGCCTGATAATTTTCTAGATAGACTTTTAGGAAAGAAATTATGCATCTAATTAATTGAAATTCAATTTAATTTGTTTACAGACGAATAATAAGGAGAACCATGAAAATTACCAGAAATAAATTTAAAAAATAAAAAAATACTTGTACACAGAAGAGGGCAAGAGTATTTGACCATGGAAAATATCAAATAATTTTCCCAACGAGAAATCATCAATTTAAGCAGAGAAAACGTAAATCATTAAAATCATACCATCTTTTCAAAAACAAAATATGTAATGTTTTATATATAAGAGGACATAAATGTCTCTTACATTTAACATAACTGCAATTGGAAGGGTAGTTGATCATACAATGCATAATCTTGGCGGAATTCTATATCACAAAATGATATTACTGTATTACGCACTACGTGTCTGTGATTCACAAGAACTAAAGTTTTCATATTGAAACTGAAAATTACACAATACGTGTATAGAGTATGAATTAGCAAAGTATTTTAAACAGGATACAAATGATATGAAATGATAAGAATATATAGAACATACATGATAAAATCCAAATACTTTTGTGTAACACCATGTTAAGTATTTAGCATAACAAATTACGATATTAATCAAACTTACGCCACAGGATACGTGTTTCGATTAGATAATAAATATGCAATTTTATACCTGCCAACCAATCAGACACACTTTTGTTCGCTTTTCTTATACTTAGATCAAGGTAACGAAATACCTGGTTACAGTGTAAGACGCCGGGGTCTTGGATTACATCTTGGATTTCGTGTCTGGTTACAAGTTGCACGCGTTTATTGTGATCCTAGGCGAACCGGCTGCACTCGAACAAGATTTAATTGCAATATGCTAAAAGTGCATTCAACGTAATATTTTGAACAATATAAATATCACAGGACGACTGTCATAAATTAATTACTCTGCTTACTACTAAAGCATAATACAAGCAAAATACAGGCATTTTCACAATCATTGGTATTAATGTTACAAAGTAGTAATTATGATTTGAGCTAATGCGAGAAAACTTAAAATATGCAGAAGAAACAAATGTACATTAGTTTCCATATTTATCTATGATATATTTCAATTTATTTATATATTAGCCTAGTGGCGAATTTATTAAACTATAACATAACTATAGATACATGAATGACTATGTATAGTATATTTATATAATCATGTATATAAAATGTATATGACTAAGCTACTATTTTTCACGGATATTTATTTAAGATACATTTATGAATATTAAAAAATATTTTAAATAATTCAAAAAAATAATATATACATACAGAGCTATTTTATTCTGTTGTTTCTATTTGTTTCTATTAACTCCATTTTATTCTTTGAAATTATCAATGGAGACTGATATATATAAGATACATCAAAAAATTAATTGCCTCTTCACTGCTTAATACCAATGTTGCACAGAACTTTTAATTAACGTCACAAGTCAAGATTAATATGATGATAATGAACATTTTTTAAAAACTATTAAAATTAAATATTTCAGAGATTTTTAAACAGACAGTAGCACACTGAAAATTGTCGTTTCTTAAAAACCTGATAATAAAATCTGGTTAAATTACTCTGCCATGATAATTTAATAAATCTATCGTCCTGATCAAGTGGAATGGAAGTGTGACTGTCGGAGAAGAGATCACGTATCTCATATATTTTTCTCGTCAAATTAGTCCTTAAAATAGATTTAATACCACTTCGCCAGGTATAATAGGCTGGATCCTCATGGAGACTAACGACGAACGATGTATGGTGACTTATCAAAGATAATCTGAACACGCGCAGACCGTGGCAATAGAAGCCACAAAAGGGGAAAAATTGCAACGTTGCAACAAAGAGATAATCTTTTATCAAAAAATGGTTCTGCCTGTACGTGATGCACGTACTATTCCTTCCATATCAAAACCCATTGCCACGAACGATGCTCTATTACATTACACGATTATTACTAGACCATTACAGGGCTATTCAGTAGAATTTTCAACGTAGCAGTTCTATTTATTTCGGATAAACAGAGTTCTATTATTTCTGCTAGGAGAATGCACTATTCTGAAACAAAAAAGGGTAAGTACCTTAGAAATTATCCTAATCTTTCAGAATATTTTTCATACAAATTTGTTTTAGATGGAAATACATGAGAAGAACTTTGCAGAAGAATATTGTTATGAAAATAAAAAGAATTTTCTTGGGAATTAATAAAATAATTTCTATGGTGTTGATAAACTCTACATTGTATTTGGAATCAGTGTGTGTATTACAGGAGTTCTCATTTATGAATATTTATAAAATTTTATACTTAAATTGTGGGATATTTGCAATTTGCAATATCACATTGTATTAATTCTCATTTAGCAAGTGGTTCCTTCTATTAATTAACAGGCTTAATTTGATGATGCATGATGGAGCATTTTCATGCTACCACCATTTCTTCATAATTAAAGAACATGATGTAGAAATTTTTCATTTCCTTACATCACGTGTTAACGTATCTTATCTTGCTTATCAGCAATAATTTTTCAATATGTAACAGATCATTCCATAATCCTTTCAGCATGGCGCTTAACAAAGCTGATGAACCCCAAAACGTTCAATATCCTTAAACAATTAAATTAAGATTACACATTTAAGGTAACGTGTATTCCTATCTTCAAAAAGAATATAAATAACTATTATTAGAATATAAATATAAATAACCTAAGAATATAAATAACAAATATACAAGTACCTATTTATTAATACCTAATTATGTATTTTAACAAAAATTCTAGATTCACAGCTTTAACAATTTCTCACAGTGGAAACCACAATGTCCAAATTTCCAAAATAATATAAAGATTACATATTTAAGGTAACACATATTCCTATCTTCAAAAAGAATATAAACAACTGTTATTAAAATATAAATATAAATAACCTAAGAATATAAATAACAAATATACAAGTACCTATTTATTAACACCTAATAATGTATTTTAACAAAATTTCTAGATTTAGAGCTTTAACAATTTCTCACAGTGGAAACCACAATGCCCAAATTGGCAAAATAATACAAAATTCATTAATTAACCTCCATTCAACGACCACATTCTAACTAGCAATCAGTAAGTACTTAAATATATATTGTATACTTGTATTTACTAAATATAGCACAGTCGAGTAATCCAAAAAGGTTGGTCTTTCCTCAGATAAGGATGACAATGCTTGCAGAAAGAGTGAACGAAGAAGCAGGTCAAAAGCAATCATAAGTTTAGAAAAGAATAGGATAGAGAACTCGGTCTTTCAAGCGTAAAGAGGATCGTTTAAGAAGAGGCGCAACCTTTTCGTTCAAACATCGTTCCAGCACCTCGGATGCCAACGACCATTCGAGCTGAAGAAGAAGAAGAAGAAGAAGAAATCGTTCCCTCTTTGCCTCCGCCGTTTGCTTGGTATCTTGCATGTTACGTAATCGAGAAACCCCTGTCACCTCCGTGTCCTCGGTCACCACCTACGAGTCGCGCCTCTGGAAAGGTACAAATCACGCGCGTCCGCGCGCGCGCATATGAAACGACACCGGCCATCGACTTAACGATTCGTCTTCTCGTTGCCGGTGCAAGCGGGTCAAAATGTACAACCTCGGGCCGTACAACCTCGTTCATAAGTATCGTAGAACGCTCGCGGAAAAGTCTAAACTTGGATAGTCCTGAAGGAAATGTTGAAAGAACTCTTCCACGATTTTTCCACGAGATTTCCAGAATTTTCATAGCATTGTTTAAAAATTTTGTCAGAACTTTTCCAGAAATTTTTCACGATTTTTCCAGAATTTTTTCACAATTTTTCCACGATTTTTCCAAAATTTTGTTAGGACTTTTCCATATTTTTTCACGATTTTCCACGATTCTCCCAAAGTTTTGTTAGGACTTTCCCAAAATTTTTTCAGGATTTTTTCAAAATATTTTCCGGATTTTTCCAAAATTTTGTAAGAATTTTCACCTCCATTGGAACTTGAGACACCTCCTAGAGAACCTACATATATATTAGACGTTATAGTTAATATCTCATAATGAAAAGGGAACAGTGAAACTATCGTATAATAACGATGTAATTATTATCAGTATTTACATACGATTAAAATTATGGTTGATTACATTGTTTTAAAATGATATTTCATTTACCTATACTCCCTGTATCTTTTTACCACTTTTAGAACCATTTTTGGTACTTGTATCATGCATTGGATCTTTTTATGTGCCTGTTTATCGTCATTTGTAACTTTTTCCAGTGAAATTTAGATACTCAGATAATTAAATATAAAAATTGATAATATAATTTTTATCAAATTTTATCATGCATTTTAGTTTTGCACTTCTATTGTTTTGATAACCCAGACTAATTATTACATTCTATGTGAGATATCCTAATATACTAACACACATATGTATATACTCTATGTCTAATATTCTATTGTACATCCTATGGAATACAGCTACTACTGCTATTTAATGCACAAATTAAATATCTACTTATTAACATCACTGCACTTCATTCTATTTGAGAAATTAATATTCTGTTACTAAGGCAGTATGAACTGTGCAGTAAGTTTTACATCGATGGATAACTGTAATCTTCAAGAAGTACCAGTTTAAGTACTCTGTCGTTAATACTTTATCTTTTTCTCCAATCTTTAAATTTACTCACTGGATGTTATTTTAGTTTCTTCGCGTAGATTGTATTAGGTAAGCATCTCAGCGGATAGCAAAATTAAAAAAAGAAGTTTCAAGTGATGATGTCATGACACTGAAACGAGTGGCCTTAAATGGTACCAATTTATTCCTTCTATAGATTAATAACCGGATGCATACAAAAACGTATCAAATTCTGCATATAACCTATTGATAAAAATTAATTAAAAAAGAAAAAGAGATTAAACAATATGTGCTTAATCTAAGTCTACAGAGACATATTCAATTTTTATCTATGACTATAAATGACTTTAAAGAAGCAAGTAGTGATGTCAGACTAACTAAATTACAGAAAATACTAATTTTTCAAATATTAACCATAAACACGAAATACACATAGATATACACTCAGCAACAATTTAATTTCAGTAGCTCGAAGACAACAGCTCTCCAAAATTGAGATTTAAAACAACAAATTTCATCATTTATTTTTCTCTTCATGGTGTAAATTCAAATATATTTCAAATTCCAATTATTTCTGAATTCGGGTTCCTAACCAGTGAACTGAGAATGACTCGTTAAATGGCAACATCTTGTACGCAATAACTCATTTCCTCGACGATTCTTCGCTTTCTAACCTTTCACTGCATTTGCATTAATGTACACACTACATTATACTCACATTTGCTTGCATTGGAAATGGATCTGCCTTCAATTAAGTCTGTCTTGTCAACTTTCAATTCTATGCCTATCGAAACATCCGAATAATAATTCGGTTAAGAGGTTATGTACAGTACTAACGAAATAACATTCAAACCTCACACTTCCAAGAACGTTGAATTTCGTGTCAAACGGTTCGAATAATATACCCAGCTTCGTTCGTTTTAATTTAAACATATCCAACGTTGCTCGCAATTCTATGACCACAATTGTAATAACTTCTCTTTTCCATACGTAACAAACTGCAATTATCACGTTGTTCTCTATTATATATGACACCGCGTTAAATTTCGCTATAACACACGATTCATTCGCCGCCATAGGAATCGAGATGTCGCTAGTGTCACCAATACCCGGCTCTTGATTCGTTAGTGGCTGCAGAGCGCGAATTACAAAGTTCGTGTTTATGCAAATAAATGACACATTATGTCATGATTATAATTTTCCACATTTGTATCCAACTTTACGTATACCAGGCATAATTATTCCATCAGGAAATTTAATAGGGACGCACGCTCTTTAGAAATTAACATCGGAAATATGCATGTATCCGAGGTTTTGTTGAAATTTATTCGGGAATATTGGACGTATATCGTGGGGATATTTACAGAGTAACAAATACGAGGTAAAGCGTTCAAATTGGAAAAGAAAAATTGAAAAAGAATGAAAATAAATTAGGTTATGTAACAGGAAAAATACCTTAGAAATTATGAAGGTACATAAACATGTATCCCTTCGTACTTAAATTACATAAAATAATTATAGGTATAGTGAAATTTGTTATTCACAGTAATAACGATTTAATCGAATATTTTTTCTAAATGAAAAAAAATTGCGGGTCTTTTGCGAAACACATTAATACGATGAAAATAAAATAAAATGAACGAACGATTTTAATAAATAAAATTTTCCATTAACGAAAAGTAACGATTAGGTTAATTACGTTGTAAAAGTATTACACTCTGTAAAATATTTCACAGTTTATGAAGTAGAACTTTAAATATAGGGAATTATGTAACTAGTTACTAAAAGAAACATTTCAGCGGTAACTAAGTCTAGTTTTACAAAGTAGGCATACCTATATTACTTATCAATTATGTTAAAACTACCTGGATACATTGTTTAAGATTTCCCTTGACATACATTAAAATTTTCAAAATTCCCAACACTTTCAAATAAAATATAAAAAATTCTATAAACGTTGAAACAAATTTTCTAAAATTTCAATCGTCTCGAAGTAACGATTTCAGAATTTCGAAGGTTTTAAAATGACAGTGAAAAAAATTGCAAATCGCAGGGTTATTCATGAAAAATAACCTCAAACAATTTATGCGCATTTTCAATGGACCTTTGTTTTTCGATCAAACGACCGAGTAGAATAAAGAAATCTTCGATATTTGTTTCGGAATCGTTATATTTTACGAAATTTTTTACCAATTCGAATATCACGATCTTTCGACACGTCGTTATTCGAATTTCGATAATTGTATAAAAATATACATGCATACACTTCGCTCTCCAACGAAATTGAAAATTCACATTAAAAGTCCCTAGATTCTAGTGACTGAACAAGAAACGATTTACAACGAATGGAATATAGATCACGGACAGTCGAACATTCTGAATAGATTTTTTTTTCTTTTTTATTTTTGTCAAAGACAGCAATAGGTACGTCACGATGCGTGAATCCTTTCCATTTCGAATTTTTTCGTCAAAAGGTTATTTGTCCGCACGACACAATGCTACCCGATTCTGTGGAACGACATACAAATCACAGCACCCTGGACACGAACCATACCCAAATGCTGCCTTTTTATATCTAGCAACGCATTTGGAAAAACGTATGGCAGAAATTTAAGAGAATCGTGAAATTTTATTTCTCCGACGTTCACGCCTATGGGATTGTAAAATACAGTGATGACGGATGAGCAACGACTGATATATTGTAAAACGTGTTAATCGATATTTGTAAAAATATAAAAGAAGAATATTGTAAATATATTGTAATGACAAAATTAACTATACCTTTATTTATTTATAATACGTATAATGACACGTGTATGGGACAGAGTTATCTTTATATAATGTTCAGAGGTGAGGTTAGGTTTGTTTTTCTCTTGCTTTCTTCCCTTATATTTCCTGTTATTAAAGATTCTTATATTTTTATATGATTTTTATAATATATTATTTATTATTATAATTATTTCTCGCCTTTTTCTTTGATTAGTAAATCTACGTTTCTTTTTCGCAGTTTTTGTTAAGTTCATTTTGTTAAGGTTAAGTTGCTCTGCAATAAGGTACTCTACTAACGCCATCTAACGTCCTCTTATTCTGTGAAAAAAAGAATATTGTTTAAATTTAATCAACATATAATTATTTTAATTTAATTATATCATTTTATATTGTTCTATTCAATTAAACATTTTCCAAATATATGCAGGGAAATTTTGAGGAATTGTGTAGTGTAGATTAAACTACAGATCTATAAATGCAATGATATGAAGTATGTGTATTAAAATAAGTTGACAAAACAGAAAAGAAATTTATGTGTTGAACAGTTATCGATACCTGATGCAAGCATGAGCTTCATATAAATCTCAAGACATTATAACAACTTAATATAGAGTGTAAATTACTCTTTATATACACTATGATATCGTCAAACATACATACCAATGAAATAACAAGCCAACTACTATGACTCCGTGACAATTAATAATAAATTTACAATTACAAGAAACATTCCACAACTAGTAAATACATTCTCCAATTTTATTTAAATACAGTTACCATAACCTCGATAGTCATCATGATTTAGCGCCAGTAATATTTTAAAAACTTATATATATAATTCTAAATCACTATAATTTAATCACTATAATTTCCAACTGCTATTCTAATGCTGTCCCATAATTTATAACCACACTCTTAACACTGTCTACAAATCACTCAGCATATGTAATAATATGATCATAACCTATATCTATATTATCATTGGTACGTATGCACGAGTAATATATCAATCTTAAGTGACACTGAATTTCAAAATAAACTGAATAAATAACACTGAATTTCATTCGATTTACATTAACGAATACGACGGTTCTGAATATATGGAGAAAAGGAAAAGATAGTAACGAGTTTCCTTACTACGTGCATCGAAGCACGTGATGAAATAGAATTAGAAAGATGGTCGAAACTCGATTCGAGCGACATCAACGCTTACGTCGTGGAAATGAGGAACAATAGCGTCCTCGCAATTCGATAAGTGTGGCAGGGATTAAATCAGCAACATTTGAATATTAAATCGTAAAGAAATTGCATTTTTAGTTCCGATGACTCATCCTTGACGTTTCGAAACGTTGGCCAAATCAAACTGCTTTGCTGAATTCTCATTGTTATCGCAGTGTAAGACCCCGATTCATTTGGATAAACGAAAAATTTAGGCATATCGTGGCATTCTGTGATGATATGCACTGCAAAGTATCTATCGAAGTATTTCAAATGTCTAGTAAGTTTTTGTTGAAAGCCTCCAAATTTCTAGTAACTTTTAGTTCAAATCCTCCAATTTTTCTAGTAAGTTGTTGTTAAGTCTCCAAATTTCTAGTAACTTTTAGTTACTGGCTCCCAAATTTCTAGTAAGTTTTTGTTAAAGACCTCCAAATTTCTAATACTTTTTAGTTGAAGGCTCCCAAATTTCTAGTAAGTTTTTGTTAAGAACCTCCAAATTTCTAACAAAAAGATGTCGCTGCTTGTTTAAAGAGCAAAAACGTGTTATTTGTACCTAAATATATCGAACACGAATAATACTAATCAAAGTGGAAGGATAAAAATAAATATAATTACAGTTTCCATCTGAATACATTTTAATATTTCAATATACTTTCGATATTTGCAGAAACAGAAAATTTGAAAGTAGAGACATCTTGACTAGTTTGGTAGTTCTAGTGACAAAAAGATAGGAATATATATTTGCTTTAGTCACATTTTATATAATTATATTACTCGCATTAAACTGTTTTTTTTTTAAATATTGGTAATATTTTTTAAATTAATATTTTTTAAATTAAGTTTAAATTAAGTAAGCAACTAACTTAGATAAAACTTGTTTATAAACTGAGATAATATTTTATTCGATGAATTGAATGTTTTATTTCGTACGTTGAAATAAAAAATGTAAGATAAAAATACTGGTTATAATTAAGAAAAAGAAAAAGAAAAAAATGGAAAAGAAGGGAAAATAAATGGGATATACAAATACTACATCGACGGAAGAACGTTATATTATCGATAAAGAGGTAAAAAGTGCGTCAATTTTCCAAAAATAAATCCTTATCTCTGACAAATTATGTCTACGTATTCTACGCCTTTGCAAAATATGCAACTTTTAATCTACAATGACTTGTAAGAATTTTCATACGCACGAGTAACTTGCATACGGTGCATAAGAAATTACGTAAAAGAGAATTTACCCAATTTATTAATTTCTTATTAAAAAAGAAAGAACATAAATCTAGCATAATAATAAAATATAACATAACCTTAGCTAAATAAAATAATATCTTTAGTCACTTATTTATTTTTCAATCATTTATGCTACCATGTTATTATGTTATTTATACAAATATAAATAATATATTTATAAATTACTATTTACATAGACATAAATAGCATGAATAGAAATTAAAAAATCTAAACTGCAATTAATCTGCTAAATGTATATAACGGACTAAAAATCGCTGAGAGCGATGTTTGCAGAAAGAAGAGTACGTAGAAATGGAAGTTTAACGCAACATTAGTTCAAAAGGAATACAAGGAGGGTTCGTAAACGGAACGGTGGCCATCGATGAGATTCCAATCGAGGATGGGGTGGGGGAAGAAAAGTGGAAAGGAAAAAATGCGAGAACCTCCGGCGAACCGGCAAAGGCGTAGAAAAGTTTTCTCGATGTATCGAGGTGAAGTAATAGACCCCTGGTATTTCTTGCCTCGTATATCTTTCCGCGAATAATCGATCCAAACTTAGAAACTGCTTCGATCAAGCTTGCCATTGTACTTATTCATTTTTGCACGTAAAATGTCCTACGACAATCAACCAGATGATAAATACATAATAATTCCGTATACACGTAAGAAAAATTCTAATATTCCAACATTCAAATAAATTTCATTATTCCATTCAAAATAAATCGTTTGCATCGAATATGAAATCTTCGAATCATAATTATATGCTTACATAAATATTTCATTTGCAAATTAATTTTTCTTCAAATTTTATATTCGCATTTCGAATATCCCGCCATGCTTCAGCTGCATAAAGTTTCCTTTAAAGTATTAAATTTCGTTCTGAAAAACTTTCACGTTGAGAATTAAAACACGCCTCCATCTTGCTACAAGTTGCGTCTTCCTAGGGACATTTTTAAAGTTACTATTGTCCCAAGTGTACGGTAAATTAACCAGAGTATCATTCTTCTTCGTGTAAGATACGTCACTTTTGTTGCAAAGTTAATAGCAAACCGCGAAACTTTTTAAAATAACGGTTATTTAAAGCGCGTTACACGAACCCACGTATCAGGAGCATTCTCATTTTTATAATACCCATAACGCATTTAAATGCACGATAAATTTTCGTCGACCGGCTATTACTCGTGTCTTCCGAAACCCATAATTGCGTCGGATTTCTACGACAATGAAAATACATACATAAAAGTTCATTCATGGAAGATTGTCAATTGTCGTTCGGCAAGAAATCAAAAACTTGCTCGGTAATAATACTCTCGATTCAAGCCCACGAATACTCGTATAGAATCGAGGGTAAAAAAGGTAAGAGAAAAGAAAAATTCTCCGACTCACTGTACCGGCACGAGTGTTCTTTATTTCATTCTTCTGGAGCGCCCTTCGTGCCATTATTTCCATACGAAAAGACGGCAGTATTGAAAGGCAGACGCCTATAGTGGCCCGGTCTCGCAAAGACGCGTATGTATCGGCGTGTTACGACAGTTAGCGGGATTGAACTATAATGGAATCGAACAACGCCACCTCTATAGTTTCTGCGCATATACGCGCTCCTTCTCTTCCTCCTTCCCCCTCCACCGCCGGTAATACGTACGGCCATAATGCGCCCACGCAGAGTACAGTCCTGCGGCAAAACGCGGATCTGCCGTTGGAAAATGTTTTCCACATAGTTTCCTCGGCGAAACTGGGTCGTACATATGGACGTATACGGTCGCGTATACGCGTCTAACCGGCTGCATTCACGATATTCCCGGCTATTTATTTATCGCTGCCGTATCTACCCTTGCGAACTTCACGGGCAAACGCCAGTGGCGGCACCTGTACGGCAACATCGATAAATAAAAATGCGCGCCGCCGGTGGTCATTTTCTTGGTCGACGCTCTCCGTTGCACTCGTAAATTGTCCTTATTATATGCCGCCTAACTTTAGGTAAATTGCTTCACTCGTGCGAATTGCACAACCGGTCTTACAAAGTCCCGCGCCTCGTACGAACGTTCAAAGCGAAACTTGCACGGTTAGTGTTATAAGCCCGCTTTCAACGAACTACCAACGACCGTCGGAATTATTCCGATTGGAGAATACGTTCCGTATATAGGGTCGATCTTCCGAGAAGAGCACACGGGCGAACGGTATAATCGAAATAACGCGAAGATGGAAGAGGGCTCTCGGGCCCGCTGGATTACCGTATAAGCGTCGACCAAGCTGCCGCTGGAAAAATCAAGCGTGCACCGTCTATTTTTGTTTCATCAACCTGGCGGCGGCGGAAAATTCACGCAATCTCGAGTACCGGTACTTGACTTCGAGCGCTCCTCCAACAGCGTGCATACAAAACCGGAATCCCGGCCTGTCGGAGTTGCGAGAAAGAGAAACAAGAAGAGGGAGAGAGACAAAAAGAGAAAACGGGAGAGGTGGAGGGGGAAAGAGAGCAGAGGAAGAGGCTGCCCGCGATATATTTCGATACGTAAATAAATACAAGGTCGACCGGCAAACGTTTCTGGGATATAAAGGGCTTGGAAACTGCTGTGCATAATTGGCGCTGGACAAGTATTGACTGGATATTAGCGCGAGGGGCCACGGACCGACACCCCGTGTCACGGACAAAAGTTTCCCGACCGTCGAACGAAGCGCGTGCGAGCGCTCCAGGGTTCACGCTCGGCAACGTCGCCATATATCGATCCAGCTGTCGCTGTAGGGAACAAGACTGGGGCACGGGCTCGATATCCACGAAATTTAACTCTTTCGTTACCGTTTCCAGCCCAAAGACGCTTCTCCACGTTCCGCGCAGCTCGATTTATCGATCGATCTAGACGAACGATTCTCGCCAGTGAAAAATAGTTGTACAGTTTTATGCTCGTTTTTTCTTACGTAACGAATTCGTTGGTTATTTACGAGAGAAGAGATTTTTCAGCAAAAAAGTGTGCTCTGCCGATAATATCGAGGCGTGATTGTACCTAACGAAACATTGCAGAAAACGACGAAAAATTCCAGTGTCCCGTAATAAATTGTGAAAGGGAATTCCTGTATTTTGGAACGTGCTTACGAGGTTACAGCGTGCTCAAGATGATATCGCGGCCACGTTACATACGAAGAATAATAACGAGTCTATCGAACGAAGGAGGAAGCGGTGAAGCGAAAGCGTGCTTAAAAACGCGCACAGGAAAGCCCACCGCGACGCTATCGTCTGGAAATTCCGGCGCCACATGCATAAAATATCCGCCGCTCGAATTCTACACGCAGTCGGCCTTTCCCGATGGAATACAACCGGCCGTGCATCGTTCGCATCGCGCATCCGGCTGATTCCCCCCCACTCCTCTCGTTTCATTCCGAATTTAGTTTCCCAGAAAACGATCCGACTGTACTTTCTCCCGTTAATTCTTAAACTGCAAATTGAACACGATATCCGCGTTCTATTTCGACGGATGTCGAGGTGGAACGGTCGAAGAGAGATTCGCGACCCCAACACCCACCACTGCCGCACTACTACCCGCTATCGTCCGACTCGACCAACCGTCGACGAGGGCTCGAACCCAACCCAACCCGAGGATGCGAAGAGTGACGAGCCAGCCAGCCAGCCTGGGTGCTTGGCGCACGCGGGATTCCCTTTTCCCTCCGCCCCTTTTCTCGTGCTTCCTTCATCCCTCATCCCTATCAACATCCCCCTAACTCCTTCATCCCACTCCTCCATTATTTCGCTTCCCCACTCCTCTGCCAGCGACGCTACTACTCCCCTACTTCGCTTTGATCCGTCTCAGTCCCCTTCGCCCCACTCTCCAGCCCTTTTTCCCCCTTTCTTTGTAATCTCTCCGCTGGTTTCGTCTCTCTTTCGCCCCGATCTCTCTTCGCCCCTTTATTACCGCTCCCCGTGTGCCAAGCAGCAGCGGCACTCTTCCTTTCTCGAGCCTCTAACAAGCACGAGTTCAAGGAATTAGTGTACCGGCGAAATTCTGAGGGAAGTATTTTCTGGAAATGCCGTGAAGTAGCACGCGAGTGGGTTAAATAGACGAAGATCTGGCGACCGTCAGTAATTGTAGAGCTCGCCCTGTCCCTCCCCGTCGGGAGGAATCTTCGTCTATCGATGGTTTCCAACGAATGTACCAAGTCGTGGATACGCGTCCGGACGGTTTAATAAATTTTATATCCCCCCACGGTGAATGAGAATGGTTTCAAGCCGAGTAAACACGAGAAGGGTACAATGGGAAGAAGAATTGAAAGGAAAGGATTCGTACCATCGTCCAATAAATTTGATATCGCGCCACGAGGAACACGGGTGCGCCACGATCTTATTCCTTTCGCGTCTGGGCTCTTTCTTGTCGCGCAGTCGATGAACTTGGTTCGAAAGTTCGCCGCTGGTATCGCGTCGATCTAAATCGAAATTCGATCGAAGGAGAATGATGGCTGCTAGACGTTATAACAAGCGTTCGACGAGTCAAGCGGAAGACTAGAATTTGGCATATAGGATAAAGAGTATATAAAAGGAATGCATTTTTCGAACTTGAGTTTTCACATGGATAAGATAATTTTGAAATTTTTCAACGTCAAGACACATCGACGAATATTTAAATACGAATATTTCGTGTTGATATGCGTGTCAACGAATCACGTAGTATGAAGCTATCTTGTATACAAACACTCAATGTGCGTGCATACAGGTAGATTATTGATAACAATATTTCGAAAGAATTTGAGCACAAAAAGAAATGAAGTCGTCATTTCCACAGTTTGTAATATGTAATATGTTTTTGATAATACAAGTATCGTATGCATACGGAGTAACGAAATTAATATTTGTTTCTGTTTCACAGGCGACTTTCCTGCTTTTTATGTAACTGGTCTAATAGTGGCCACTATCTATCCAGGAAATGTGGCTCGTCAACAGGCAATCTGCTTATTCATGTACTCGACAAAAAGTACGAGCGGATCATTATTGTTAACCAGCAGAGATACGCAGTCAAGGCACGGGTCATTCGTGCTGATTCGTATCAGACGGATTACATAACCTCTTTAAAAAATTTTACCGCACGTTGATCCCTTTTATTCCATTCATGTCGGAGTTTGTTATTCGACAACAAACCTACGTTTGCTTTTCTTTCGTTCATATTGCATTACACGTTATGACGCTAATTATCTTTTGACACATTGAGAAACCTTTATACGTATTATGTAATAAAGTGTGTTATATAATAACGCCACAATCGAACAAACTTTTACTCACATGCTGCTTCAAAGAATTTACATTCGAATCGAATATTTCGATTTCAAGTGTGAGCTAAAGCAGCCAATTTTGAAAGTAACTTATTATTCATGGTCGTTTGCTATTTTTACCTTTTAGAGACACGAGGTGCGAAACACTGGACATTATGCTAGTTGTGAAATAATTGATTTTTGGAGAAGTCAATGAAATTAGTATGGTATGTAGAATAAAATTTATATAAAATATTATACTGTTTATTTTTGAATATTTGATTATCTTACTGTTTATTAGACTAATGGACAAAAATTTGGAACGGATTGTACAATGGCAGAAAAATTGATTTACGTTATCACCTACAGCCAATGACATCATATCAGTAAAAAATCTGGCACTAATCGCACAAAATTCACTGGTCAAAGAATACACACTTTATACAAACAATATTTCCAAAGTCTTAATTCAATGGATTAGTTCGTCATAAATTATCTGAACGCGTGGTACCGTTTATCGAAGAAAGATTTTATCACTTTTCTGAAGAAACCGCTATTAATAGCAATTTATCAGAGCTGCTGTCAATTCTACATTACTCGTACGATTATGGAAACGTTTAAAATTAATCTCATAACGTAATTAACTGGTGAAACTACAGTTCTCAATTTACTAAAATTATCCGAAGACAGGAAACACCGCAATATCAAAATCCCCCAGGAAAATCTAGTTTCATGGAGTTAAGAATAATAAGAGTACTGTACACGTGACATTTGTAAAAATCTATAATCTATTAACCAATTCGACTTAACCTTTCGTCTCACACTGTTTGAGTCTGTGCAAACAGCTTTATCTCCTTTCACCTGGCCTAAAAAATGTACACACGCTTCCCCCACTCGAAGAAACCATAACGCCTAATCCGCCGCGAGAGCATTAATCCGACGGAATTGCAGACTGCAAAATCACAAGTGACAAGGTTTCTAGCGCGAACCGTGTGGGAGAGGCGACCGGTCGGTGTATGACCACGGGAGAAGTGAGTCACTCCAACGCGACCGATCGACCGGGTACCAGGTACCCCACGGCACGTTCGCCACTTTTATCGCGGAGGCATCGAAGCAATTTTCCTGGTGCGCCATTGCCGTGCACCGCCGCGCCGTGGAACGAGCAAAAATTAGCCGTAATGCGGACGTACCACGGCCGATTCGTCGAAGAAACGCGCTGTTGCTGTCTCGAACGAAAATACGGACGGATTCGAGCAATAAAAAGCAACCTGGCGAGACAAACGAGCCTCGTCCGGCTGGATTGATACTTATGCAGATGGCACTACTGTTTGGAAATCGAACACGTGCACATGGATTAGTAAAGCGTTTCGGCATTTAAATCCTAACCTATAACAGATATTTCCTCTTTTATTTTTCTCATAGCAAATTGTTGAATTTCCTTTCGGATGCAAGTATAATCTGAGTGTACTATGAAAAATGAAGACATGGAATGCGGTTTTTTTCGTTTTCAATGATCATTGCAGATGGCACTATTGTTTGGAAATCGAACTCGTAGACGTGGATTAATAAATTTTCTCGAATTTGAAATTCTAACCTATAATGGATACTTCCTTTTGCATTTTTCTCGTAGGAAATAATTGAGTTTCGTCTTGGATGAAAGTATAATCTGAGTGTATTATGAAGAATGAAGATATGGAATGCAGTTTTTTCGTTTTCAATGATCACTGCAGATGGCACTATTGTTTGGAAATGGAAGGTGTGCAGATGGATTAGTAAGTCGTTTCAACGTTCAAATCCTAACCTATAATGCATACTTCTTTTTTTATTTTTCTCGCAGAAAATGATTGAATTTTGTTTTAGATGGAAGTATAATTTGAGTGCGTTTTATGCAGAATATGTAGGTTATATATATTATGAAACTGTGAGTAGTAGAGGAGAAAAATTCGATAATTAATTAGAAAAAATGAAATTCCAATAAATTAACGAAAACGCGTAAAACAAAAATGGATTCATACAGAGTATCAAACGATTGAGTAATCGATAATAAATCAATAATACGATTTTAAGAACGTTGTTGTAACATTCGATGATTTACTGTGTGTATAATCGATACTAACACTGTTTCATTACGTAAGTCGATTAGAAAGGGAAATCCCTGAAATATTGGGAACAAAAATATTTTTAGGTTAGTTCGATTAGGGTTCTATATATAATCTTTGTTAAAACTATGTAAATTACTAGTGAATGGTGAAGTGGCTGATCTCCTAGTTATTTTCAGCAGTGCTCATGTTTTCTAGTGAATTTTTAATTCGATGGCCCTCGGTATTGATTTGTCCCGCTTTTGTTTTAGCTGCAACATATAGATATCGTTGTCAACAACCTGCTCTACAAAATGGAATATTCAAAAAAAAGAGAGAAAAAGGACATTACTGGTGATAAGAGTCTGAATTCATGGTATCATCTGGTATCCCCATAAAATATAGAGAAACTATGGCAAAACCATTATCATTGTTCTAAACTTGAGCCACATTTTGTGGTTACTCAACTTCTACCTCATAGTGTTTCACAAACTTAAATTACTTCAAACAAAATTTAAATATATTAATATAAATATTCAGCATACAGTGGTAATGATTACCCAATATTTAAAAAATTATTAATATTTGTTAATATCAAAAACATGTAACATAACCTAACATAAATCAGGTAAAATATTCGCATGAATCAGCCATTAAAGATAGTAAATAGGTGTAAATAGTAATCTGCATTCGATAATTCTGTCTTCTAGACACAAAACGCCAAGGATATCTCATAATTGCACAAAAACAATGTTCGAGGAATTGAATCATCAAACTAGGTTAGAGATAATTTATGATGATGACTTTAACACTTTTAATAATCCTCGACGAAGGAACTGAAAAAAGTGATAAATTATGTCTACCAACATTTCCTTGAATGCAACATACCGATACTTTGATATATCACACCCACGTATTCTGCATACACTAACATCCATAGAGTTCCATAAAATCTATATAAAATAATTTTTCCAATAAAAGGTATCAGAATTGTAATTCTATAAATTTCAATTTACATACTTTTCTATTAAATCATACTGTTTTATATTACCTTAAATTTTTCAAAATTATTTGCTACCACCATGTTGGTAATTTTAGTAATTTCTGAATAATAGTAAGGTGTGTTACTTTGTATGTATGTAATATAAATGTAATATCATAATGTAATATAAATGTGTAATTTTATAAATTTTCTTACACGCTTTTCGTAATTCTCCCTTGCATGTTCGACTTGGATTTGTATTCTGTTTCTTACCACACCTATTACCATTAACTCGATATATCGAACGGGTAATAACAAGCTTAATGTCCAAGGCGCGAATCGTCAGGACGATTCAAAATTTGTTTGCATAGCTGATGCAACGCATCATCCAAGACACCGTCTAGTTTATTGGTGACTCACGGTTAAGTACCTGCATTACGAATGATAATTAACCGCAACGTGACGTTGTAAAGAGATCTTTGCGTGGTAAAAATTGCTTCTCACAGGGAAAACGCTGCATAACCTACATAAGAAAACGACGCACACCGTGAATCATCGATCCACGAGTCTCTCGTCAGAACGTATTACACGCATTATTCAGGTTTGTCCAATATAATGAATATGAAACGTAGGTTAGGAAAAAATTAATCATCTAAGACGAATAAATTATCGAAATTATCCAGTTAATAGCTGGAGAAAGAGTATAAGATGACATCAACCGGATGAATACCTACGTTGAAGAGAGTAACATAACCTCAAAGTTTCACTTCAGTATCTTTCAAATTGATGGGAATTCAAGCATTTCAAAACGTTCATTGGTTAATAGTTCCTGGTTTTTGTTTTAAATTTAGAATTATTTAATCATTCAAACATAATTTCACGATATTATAAATTATATGTAATCAGAAAGGGCATAATAAATGTACAAAAATATCATTAAAATTCATTATTACATATAGCTTCCTTTTTATTATTATTATTCCGTTGTTGTTATTGTAAATGTGATTAATAAGAAAAATAATTTGTCACGTTTTTAATTTGGGCTTTCTATAATCTTATTATAAATTATGATTGAGGGGAGTATTATTGTAAACCGGCCTTAAAAAATCGATTTTTTTTTTTTATATATATTTTCTCAAAGTATACGTTTTCGAAAATGTCTGTGTAAAAGGATTTGTTCGAATTCGTAAAATTGGCAAAGTTATAGATGTTTAAAGTGAGGCGTATAGGCATTGTACAACGGGTAACGAGAACTTCAAACGCGTTTTTCTCGAAACCATATTTTTTGAAATTGCTAAGGGGATATCTCGCGTTTTAGTAGACCGATTGGCTCCAAATTTGGTGCAGACCTTCACTGGATGTACCTTCATCGCGTGAACCACGGATTTCAAAATTTGATGCTTTTTTCTATTTCTTTTTATCACGCAAAGACGAAAAGCACGAGGCAAATCGATACTTAAATTTCAACATGCCGCCATTTTTTAAATTTTCGAGATTTCGCTGTTTTGGTGGTACGAGCTATAGTTGTATCCATACTAATCAATTGTGACAGCCGTTTGAGTCGGTTTCCAAAGACACCATTTACCTAAGGTTATATAATGTTCATAATTTTAACCCTTTGTATTCAAGAGGCAACCCTCAGTCGCCATTTAATCAGATTCTAAAGAACAATCTATTAATTAATATATAAAATTTCAAATTACCCACCGATGCGTGGAATGTCGAAGTAAAATGATTTTACGTCTCAATTTGTATACGATTTCTCATTTTCTATTATTTACAATTATAATTTCTAATATTTATTTATCTCTTATTTTATTTTACTGTTTTAAAAATATCCACGACTTTATGTCAGAAAGTCTTCGAATTACAATTTTCCTGCAGGAAAAAATCACCGAGTACAATGGCAATATTAAATAATGTCGTTAAAAAGGAAATTGGAAATATTCTTTAAATAATATAAACCTTGATTTCCAAACGCTTACTCGACAATTCTGCTTCCTATTCTCGCAACTCAACCCTTCTCTACCGACCCACTCGCTTACCCATCTACAACAAACTTTTTCTCAGGTCATCACGCCAAAGGTCACATCCAGCAGCTTTTCGTTTCGACATATAAGAACGAAGGCCCAACGACAGTGATAAATGAAATTACTCAGAGGCAACACAATGGTACAACGAGGAATGAAAACGATAGCCTGATAAGTATGCAAAATAGACCTTGCACAGCGCAGATACGAAGTACGTAACTCGACGTGCAGCGCTACCCGGGCACTCGCCGGGGCTTCCCGGCGGGAATTTCAAACCCCGGTGGCCGTTCGATGACGCAACGGCCCGTAGAACGTTATCAACGCGAAATCATTATCCGGCCGGTAGTTTAAGGGTTGTGTAATGCGTAACCCGGCCGCAATTGCAGGTATCCGCGTAAACGTATTGCAGGGAAAGGTAAATAAATGTCAAGCTCCGATTACGTAAGCCATAGAAAATGCCGTTTCACGCGTTCCTCGCGAGCTGGGCGCGCGGATCGCGCGATCGAGGACAATCGTTGGACGCGAAAAGAAAATGGTGCGCGGGAGCCGAGAGCCGGCACTCGATAGGTGACTCGCGCGCCCTCTCTCCTCGCCCTGGCCTCGCGGCCGCGCTCGTTTATGTAACTTTGGCCGGGCGTTATTTCATAAGTGGCAATTGATTCAATTTGGAACGGGAGCGGGGAGGAGCAGCGCGACCCGTACCCAACACCTATTCAGACTCCTCTTTCAAAATGTAAACGAGAGGCCGCGAGATTACCAGCCACGTTATAATCTACTCGTTTCCTTTGCAGACCGTCTCGTTGAAAGGACAAACTTTCCTCGCTGGGATCGTCTACAACGATATTCTCTACGACTGCCGTTGTTCCACGAAACCGATCTTATTTCTTCATATGCGAGGAAGAAATAACCCACGGAGGAAAAACGAAGACGGAAGACACGGATCCTTGAGAGCTGGTTGAGAATCTGCGAGTTTTCCTCGCGATTTCCAACGGGACCGTAACACGCGAGTAGAGATGGTCGCGGTGAATACCATCGAGGAAAATGTCAGACACTGAAGGGGCACTGGAGGGAATATCAGTGGGGGGAATATCACTGGAGAGGCACAGTCAAGCATTCCCACTCTTTCCAGTCTTATCTCTCGAAATGGGACTCTTTCGGTGGTTCTAGGCCTCGAATTCCGCTGGG
The DNA here is from genome assembly GCF_001483705.2 of Eufriesea mexicana. Classification (NCBI taxonomy): domain Eukaryota; kingdom Metazoa; phylum Arthropoda; class Insecta; order Hymenoptera; family Apidae; genus Eufriesea; species Eufriesea mexicana. The sequence goes on from NW_016924843.1 coordinate 310,379, forward strand.
TATCGGTCCGGTGACCGTTTCCAGGGTCGGTTCTTCCCCGCGGCAGGTGATCCGCGGACGGATGAGGACCGGGGCCCGTTTTGCATTCCGTCGGGAGTGAGTTATGAGCGGCGGGGTGCTGCCGACGTGGCACGCCGAGCGGAAAGAAAACACGATCTCTCGTTACGCGTGGCTAAAGAACGAGAATAAAGAGAGGATCGGGAGAGAAACAGAAGGAGAGCGGAAACTGAGACTGGGAAGGAGCGTGGAGCGCGACGAAACAACAAAGAAACGCGAGCCAGGACGAGGTAGGCGAGAGAGCGATCTCGGGCGACGTTTGCGGTAGAAAAGAAAGAAGGAAAGCGGGAAGAGTAAAAAAAGGTGGGGGGAGAGGAGAGAGAGGAAGAGGCGAAATAGTTAGACGAGAGAGTTGCAGGAGGTTCAGCCGGACAACCGGTAGTCGAGTCTGTAATAACCGGTGATAACCGACCAGTTCTGTGATCATCGTCCTCTCTGTTCGATCCGTCAAGCACCAGTGCTGCCGCAGTGGCGCTAGTGTAGCTGCTATATCCGTGAAAACGGCCGGATTTAAGGAAACAGTCCTAGAATGGGTATACGTTTCTTACTGGCTGGCGTCGTTTCGCTGAGACGCCTCCTGTTCACGGTTCCCGGAAAGTCATTTCGAATGGATTTACGCCGCTGCTTATGCTTTGTTTATGCTCCTTAACGAAAACAAGACGTGGCCGGAAGTCACGTTTCACGGACAGTCCAAATGGCTGAAACGTTGCTGCTTCTTACCTGCATGGCCACGTTTCTAGGTATACAGGGTGCACAGCGAGGGTAGTACAACCGTGCAGCGGGTGATTCTACGTGAAAAAATGAATCGAAAAAAAAGAATAAAATTTTTCGATTCGAAGCTTCGTTTTCGAGGAAATCGACTTTGAATATTCACCGGGCGTGCATACACTTTAGCTGTGGCTTATATGAATAGACCATCGAAAATTGGTGGTTTGGTACAAACGAGTAGGGGGTGATTCTACAGGAAAAAATAGATCGAAAAAAAAGAATAAAACTTTTTAATTCGAAGCTTCGTTTTCGAGTTAGTTATATGTGCTAATTATTATTATAACTTATTATTCACTGTTGTAAAAAATATCGTCAGCTTTATGGCAGAAAATCTTTGAATTTCTACGCCACTGTAGCGAAAAAATCGCTCAGTGTATATGGTTAAAAACATGGTCACCGGGTATAGAATTTCCAAAGTATTAAGCTTCATCCTAACCACCTAAGCACCATTTCTCAATTTCAGAAACCCATAATGATTCTAAACACCATTTATCTTCGATGCAATAGACTTACAATAAGATACAAGAGTACGAAATTGAAGGAATAAGATAAAACAAAAAAAAAACATGGCCGCCATATAATCACCGGGTAGTTAAAATCGTTGAAAAACACCAATTCATTGCACCAAGGGACACACAGGGCGGTCGTCGCTCAGTTAACAAAACGAATTCGTCGAGTAACGCCCCCACCCGTCGGCACGGGGAAACACGGGCAACAAAATTCAGGGAAAAACGCGAAGCTACTATAGCGGCAGGAGAGGGGGCATGCGCCGAAGAGAAAAGAGAGCGCGCTTAGCATGCGAGCAACGTCGTAATTGGCACGTCTTGCCGAGACACCAAATGCTCTTTCGAGGTTAGAAGTGCAATGCACTGTTGCGTTCACTGTGCGCTGCTGCACCAGCAGAATGTTTATACCGATGTAACGGTGTCCAAGGAAATGTCTATGAATAGGTAGAGCTTATTTTTAAAGCACGTCGGGATGCCGTCTATGATCGAAACGATGCGACACGTTTCTCGTATCCCGCCGTCGTTCACCGACGTTATTCGTCGTCTGATATTAGCTGCTCAAGATTATTAATCACTTTTCTATGCACAGCTTGTCCCGAGTCACGCTCGATGCTGGATATCCTGTGAACAGGTTCTGCTCTTAAGATACTGGGGGGTACATAACCTCTATCACGGAAGAAACTACTTTTTCCAGAATATATCAGCGAGAAACTATATAATATATTGATTTCGTCGCTTTTCTTTCTTTCTTTTCTTTTTGTTTGGGTTAAGAGGATTTTATATTGCAGGTTGTTATACGAAGATCGTCAGAGTTATGTAGGAGTAAATATGGCCGACGAAGTGGCTTATGCGCATGCGCATAGTACGAATATAACTGTATTCTATTTAGGCGGGTTTTCGCAAAAATTCGGTTTAATTACTTAAGATTCTTATTTAAAAATATGAAACTGAGTAATGTATCGTGTTCTTGACTAAGGACGAATACATTACCCCCACTCTACATTGTTTTCGCTGTGACGTACGCTACAATTTTATACGTGTTGAGATATAAAATAATCACCAAAAAAGGGCACATAGGTAACCTTGAAGATATGTTTTTTTCACTAGGGTTGGTCAACGTAATATTACGTATTCTGGACGTTAAACTGGTTAAAAATGTATATGTTGAGATTATGGGTTTATAATTGTAAAATAATTACGGTATATATAATTCTTTTATTAGTCGAGAAAGATATATCTAGCTTTGAGTGTTTTTCTAGAGCGACTGACTGACTTGTGAGAGAGTGTCAAGAGGATGGATGACGCAGTTCGTCTAAACCTCCGATACTTATCTAATATTTGTATAAATATTCGTTCTCGAAATTTAGATCTTATAGACTATTTATTTCCACCTTCTACCCTAGATTGATTTTTGTATATAATTAAACTTATCTTCTTGACAGTATTAAATTTTAAATATTAAAAATTTTCAGCAGTATTAAATTTTTAGTATTAACATAATTAAATTCATTAAATTTTATTATATTAGAAACGACCACCAGAGGAAATTTATAGAATTGAGGTTTTTGAGGAGAAGATTTAACATTTTAGAGAAAACTTAATTTTTTTACTAGTTTTTGTCAGTGACTAGTATTATAATAATTTCTACATACTAAATTAATACTGCAGTGATATTTCATAAATATTCTCAAGGGTTATTCTTATGTGGAGCTTCATCGAATAGAGCACTTTCAAAAACATATGATTTTAACAAACTTGTTTAATTGGTCACGGTTTAGGGAATTTGACTGAGAAAGGAATCATTGCTCTTAAAATATCACAAAAAGAAAAATTACAATCCTAAGTGTCAGCAGTATAATATATTTCTACTATATTTTCAAAATAACTATGCAAAATTTACCTACGTATAAAATATTTCGCTGTTTGCTGTTGTCGATACAACCTAACCTCAAAGTCCGTAAAAATAATAAAATCCTACATAAAATTCTTTCTTTTCAATCATCTCATTAACTATAACAGCTTAAAACGATAAACGAAATCTCGGTAACCTAATCAAACCTAACCTAATATATATATGCGTTTACAGTTCCACGTATGAGTTAATAATTTCGTAGGGTTAGATTAGGTTAGACTGACACCGCCATAATGTCAGGCTAGGATTAAATACACGAAATTAAAATTAACCACAGTGATCTTAACCCTTCAAGCACGTACTAGGGGATTCTAGTGCTATACTCAACGACGAAAGTCAATTCGTCACTGCGCATCCATTCTGCGCATCCTACGAACCCCTACAGGCCCCTTCAGTGCGTCGTGTCACTTATCTCACCACGTGTTATTTAGATTTCTCTCGAATACAACGATATTGAATTCGATGCTTATATGTCGACAAATAAACAGTACACGACTATATACAACTCACTATTTCAAATAACATTAACAGGAAATGTATCGATAACGAGTATCAACGAAGAAAAGATTATACCTTGATTAAGGCTGTTACATAACAAGCAAAATCGTTTCGAGCAAAAATGGAAATTCAGTACACGATATGGGATTATTAAGGTACCAAGATTTTTAATCTTTCCTTATTAATTAATTTTTCAATCTCAATTTTAATAAAATTAGAATAAAATGTGAAGCATCTAAAAATTCAATTCATTTATACGTTATGGTAGCATATATGACGTCACACATCACTGTCCATACAGGAAAGAATAAAGAACACGAAAGAGACTTAACCTATAGTATGTGTGTGTATATATATATAATACGTATATCTCGTGAAATAATATTAAATTATCTGAGTTGTATATAATCGTAGGTCGTCTGAAAAATGATGGAAAACACTGTGAGAAAAATATGGGAACATAAAGGGAACGATAAGGAACTTGCGATTACTGTGATACAGGATAAGAGTAGATTAACAATCGATACGATCACTAGATGGCGATACATTATACCTACATAACCGGGAATGTAAGAAAAAGTAGAAGTTTTAAAAAATAACAGGAAACATATTAAGAAAATGACTATACCTATTATTGGATGAAAAATCACGAAGATGAGTCATTAAGGTGTCGTAATTAAACGTTGGACGCAGAATTTTTAACGAAAGTTTGGTAAACGGTGATTTAGACCATGACAGGTTTAGTGTCAAAATGTTCACCGTCCCTGTCGATAGAATGACAGTAAAACTGAATTTATTACACTACGAAGTTCATTCTGATTTTCTTCCATGTCAATGAACGAATCATCAATTCTGCGTATCAGTGCACCACGAGTATTAATTCTCGTTTTGTATACCGTTTCGTTCAAAGTTCCCCGCAGATAAGGTCTGATGACGTGAGATCAGGCGATATCAGAGGCCAAAGTATTGTTCTCTTATTTCGAATTTCCGATACAAATTTTTAATACAATTCTCAGCGATTCTCTTCGTCTAATATTTATATATATATTTTTCCATGTATACATGCAGAATATGTAACAACATGTGACCTGGAAAAATAAGGATACTGGTATAATCCTTCCAAAAAATGAAACTGCGTATGTAATGCAACGAAGTAGTGATGTAACCACGGCCCAGAAAGCGTAAAAGAAAAAGTGTACACTTGAAATGTGTTTGCAATTTGGGAGAGTAACGTATATAGTTAAGACAGCACAGAGAAGTATTCTGGTAATAAAAATAAAATATTAAAATTGTTTCGTGTGATATATGTAGCTAAATAATATGTCTTTGGTCAGAGGATTGAGGTTATGAAACACGACGCAGTGGTATGACGCAACAACAGAATTTTGCACAGGTGATATCGTGCGATTCGACAAATTTCTGCATGCACAGTAGAGTGCCAATGCTGTTGCTAGGATTAATACAGACAGGAAACACGAGATGTTGCGTGATTTCCTAAAGGTGACTGTTATTTGGAAGATTTATATAGAGTCTCAAAAATGATTATCTACCTCGATGCGCAACATATGGTACACTTGTGTACAGTGGTAATATATTGAATATTCCCAGCTGATACACGAGGTGGGCTAAATTGTATCAAATTTTGAAATCGTGTACAGTGGAATATGTTACAAAGAATATGTATCCGTAGATACTACATACGAATTGGTAGGAGAATTTATCGAATATAGGTTAGGTGATACTATATGTGAGGAAACAGGTTGAAAATTGTTGATTTAACTTTATTCTTCTGATGTTGAGTAATGGAAATTTTTTAAATGCAATTATATAAGTTTATAATAAAAATGCTCATGTTTTAGGTTAGGTTAGATACTATGTATACAAGTTGATATTGAAAAAAATATTTTGTTCTGTTAATATCAACACTTGCATACAGTGGTAGTACATTGAATATATACAAATTGTATCAAATTTTGAAATCATGTGCGAAACTTTATCGAATATAGGTTAGGTGATGCTATACATGAGGAAACAGGTTGAAAATCGTCGATTTAACTTTATTCTTCTGATGTTAAGTAATGGGAATTTTTTAAATGCAGTTATATAAATACTCCTGTTTTAGGTTAGGTTAGATACTATGTAAAAAAATTGGTATTAAAAAAAATATTTTGTTCTATTAATATCAACACTTGTATACAGTGGTAATACATTGAATATTCCCAGTTGATACACGAGGTGGACTAAATTGTATCAAATTTTGAAATCATGTGCGAGGCTTTATCGAATATAGGTTAGGTGATACTATATATGGAGAAGACAGATTGAAAATCGTTGATTCAATTTTATTCTTCTGATCTTAGGTAATGGGAATTTTTTAAATGTAATTATATAAGTTTATAATAAAAATACTCATTTTTAGGTTAGGTTAGATACTATGTAATACTATGTATGCTATGTAAACAAATCGGTATTAAAAAAATGCTCACTTTTAGGTTAGGTTAGATACTATGTAAACAAATCGGTATGAAAAAAATGTTTTGTTCTGTTGATCCAGTATGTACGAGTGTGGAACATGTTTTCAATGAGCATGGAGAACTCGTGGCGCGTTCTCACAGAATGCATAAATCGTGGAGATTTCGCAAAGCACGAAGCGAGATCGCGCTTCATGCGTTAATTAGATAAATAAGCGAAAAAATGAGATCGGCGAAACTTGCACGAGGACGAAGCTTACATCCTCCACTTTTCTCGCAATAATTAGGAAGGAAATGCAGTTAATGTGGATGCTTACTCCTGTGGGCTTCTCTCACATTCTCGTCGTAATGATTCTAACGAACATGGATAAACATCTTTCATTATTTATAAGGGAAGCACTTTTATATGTGCCCTGGGTGGTCCATCAAAAAAACGGAGCGACTAATTATCCCTTGAAACTTTAAGGATGGGAAAGAAACGCGCCAGACCAATGGTACTAGCTTCCATTAGCTGAATGAAATGAGAAATTTTATTTTCAAATTTTTCTTTTATTTTTTTTCCTAGAACACATATGTTATTTTTAGCCATTTCCTCATTTATAATTTGCATATTCATCTTTACATATTTTTATTTTATTTTATGTTATAATATCGCATTATATCAAATTACGTTATTTTATATACTATATTATACTTGGTTTACGTAATTTGCGTGTTTATTCTATATAAAAATATATGATATCAAAGTAACACTATAAAACAAACAAATTGCATTAAATATAACAGAGTTGTTTATTCTGTTTCAAATTAACAGCCCTAGAAGATTACTATACATATATCAGTAAATAAAAGAGAATGCTACGTATTATTTTCTGGATATATATATTATCTGCTAGTTTCATTTAAATTATACCCAACCTAACCTAAAAACACGTTCCCTCTATTTTCATGTATTAACCTAAAAATAATCACGTGTTAAGAAATTATTATCACAAGCATGTATCATATTAGGTTATATTTGTTTCATATGATTATAGAAATTGCAAACACGTATACCCAATTTCGAATTAGCAAACCAGAAGATTATACCATACTAGAAAATTATTACTCTATGGTTGTATCAGAATCGACTAATTTAAAGATGCTACACGCGTGCATACCTATACAGCATGGTTAGGTAACATAACATGACTCGTGTTATGCAATTACGCGTAAACTGCTAACGACTTCTTCCCCACCTAATTTCGACTGTCCGAAATCCACCTTAAAACCCAATAACCGTTCAAAACGTCCGAGCATAATTATTACAAAATCGATAGCACGAGCCTCGATACGTTCTGTCTAATCCTTCGCAGCAACGCCTCGCACTGCCGCCCTTGTTCTCCTAACAACACGAATTATTCGAATATAAAAACATTCGTAGCAGGGGCCTCGCGAAGCCGATCCACCCCCCACTCCGCCCCCACCAAGCCCCTACCCAGACGCCCGCGAAAGGCGTATCCATAGCGCTGCCGATAATTGCGAATATTTCGTTTCCGACGAGTATATACATCGTAAATCACGCAACAATGATAAATAACACGGAGGAAGAAGGAAAATAAGGGGAAGAAAAAGTACGCAAACAGGAAAAAACATGCGAACGTAAATCAGAGAGTCCGCGCGTTCGTAAATCGTGGAAGTTTCGTATCAAGCGGGAGCATCGCGTAACTAAGGGCTCGTTTCGTGGATTCGAGCCAGTTTCATTCACTTGGCGCGCTGTTCGTCGGCCGGTTGCGTAACGCTCCTCCGCTCTCGTCTACCCTAACCTGCTTTTTGCGGGCGCCGTCGCAGGCCGCGTGTACATGCAAATCGAGCCTCGCCTGTCTCGCTTCGCTCCGGGCTCAAGATTAAGGACACAGTTGTGCAAGACGAGGGTTAGGTTATCCAGATAAGCGAATATCGAACCGATCCCCCTTCGTGCGAGCGCGTTACGCCGTGGCTGCGATACGGCTCCGAGGGATCGAACGAGTCACGATCGTTTCACAGCGTGGGGGAGGCAAATGGGAAAAGAAACGCGGTTTCTATTTTAGCTCGCTGGGTATCGGGCAGGAGATGGAACAGAAATTTTTAATACGAGGATAAATGTTACGATACCCGTGTTTTTTAACGCATTAATGTATTCTGGTTATAATTATTATATATTATAATTTATTATTAACAAGAATACAAGGAGGTTAAAAATATTTTAGATATTACGAAGAAAATAATTCTCGTAGTTGGAGGTTCGTATTATTATACATTTAAATATTATTCGAAATGGATGTTAATAGACAGGAATGTATTTGCATAGATTCCAATGTATTCCGATATGGAGGCTAGGATGTAGTCAAACTTAACCTCATTTTTTACATATTAGAGATTGTCTTAATGAAGGAGACTTCAAATGTAAAAAATAATAACAAAATTGACGAATGAAATGGTGGAAGAAATTAAATATAAGGGAAAATGAATGGAATAAATATTAATAAATATCCAAGGAACCGGAAAACAGAATTTAACCTCCTCTATTACTGATTTTATTAGTACTATATTAGCGTACTTTCAGATGTCTATTTGTAAACGTTAATAGTTTGTAAAATCCAGATTAAAGAATTCTAAATAAATAAATAAATTACTTCTCTTCCCACAATAAAACAAGATCCTAACCTCAAAGGGTTAAAAATATTGGTTAACCTAATACATTGTTTAATTTAATTACTTGCTAAATCTTTTATGAGACGGTGCAAAAGATGCGCGCGCGCACGCACGCACACAAAGAGTGTTGGGGGGGGGGGGGG
>NW_016924843.1:319756-355748 GCF_001483705.2 Eufriesea mexicana
GGGGGGGGGGGGTAATGCGATGCGATGCAATGTAATGCAACGCAATACAAATAGGTATATAATAGGTACAATATATAAATATAAATAGGTATATACAACGATTAGGTAATGCTATATATATATATATATATAATGAACATTGATATATTTTTCGTACTGGTACAACATTACCATAATTCATATTTTTACCCACTTTAGTTACCCCCAGCAGTTCTTGGAACCGAGTTCACGGAGTGTCATCAATGTTGGATTGTCATCAATGCGTTATACTCGTGTCACGTATCGCTATCCCGCTCGCACTCGTTACTTCTCCTCCATTCACTGGAATTCTTGGAATATCTGGGCGCCTGATAAGAGTCTCGATATGAACCGAGACTGTAGACGATTAAACGGGTAATACTATACTATAGCTTGCTACGAAATACTTCTCTCTACCTGACTTCTTTCGAGACCAATCAAATTTGGATTAAGTTTCGAATTTTCCAAAAATAATCGTTTTTTATTCAGGAAAATTTCTATTTTGAATTTTACAGGTAATAGTCGAATACGTGAATTTAAGTGTGTGAAATATGTTTTAAATAAAGACACGTACAATCCAACGTCACGTACAATCCATCTCTTTTTCCTTTTCAATTCTTTTATTTTTTCCAGCATTTTTTAACATTAATGTGACGTGAGCGAGCCACATTAGCCCGTGACTGTCACGTAAGGGGTTAATGATACGTAGAAACTAATATTTGATATTCTATGTACTTCATTTGCAATTAGGTTGTGATGCAAAATGTATTTATCTAGAATCATAAATTGTGGGAAAAAGAATTTTCATTTTTAAAAGAATTGTTTAAAATTGATGAAAAATACCCTTATTTAATAATCTTAAATTTTATCTAGAAGGATATGACAGCATTTTGTGTAATAACATTGCCTCAAACTCTTGTAAACTTGTGAAATAATATAATGATAAAGATATTTTGATCAACGTATTACATGACTCCATTTTGTTTTACATTTACTAAAACTTCCTTTGACTACATATTATGATTATTTTTACTACGGCCGCTATTTATATTTTTATTCCATGTAATAATAGTTCACAAAGTGTAATAATTTATTCACAAAAAATTATGATAATAATCATTCCCTTATACCTTCCGACTTTAATACATTTTTTGCCCCAGCGAGATTACATAAATCCTATACTATCGGAAGGTTAATAGAGTGTACCATACCTGCCGGGTTCTAAAATAACGCTTATCACCTACTTTTTTGTTAGGTCAGTTCTCGGAAAATTACAATCGCGTGAGCCATTTTAACACGTTTCACCAGCGACCCACGCTACCTACCGGAAGTGAACTTTTTTCCTTTCTCCCGCACGGTATATTAGGATAAAGCGATCCAATAAAATGGCATGGCAGTTCTTATACGCACCGAACTGTCAGACTACGTCTTGCGGTGGTATTTCCTATAAACGTCGCGCGCATGCGCTTTACGCGTTCGGCGCTCTCGGTTCAGCGCAGCGTCCACACGCAGGTATTCCTTTCTAATGTGACGCATTCGTTCAGTACATTGTCGACGACCAAACAAAAAGGTTATGTTCCGAGAAAGTAAGCTGAATTTTTAAAGTGAACCGGAATATAGCTATATCCGACTGCAAAAACGAAGAACCGGAGGAAATTTGTTAGATATCCTTGACTGAAAAAGAACGGAAGTGAAAAGCACGTACAGAAATCGAAGAGAAGATAATTATTATACTAAATTAATCGCTTATTACGTGACCATGGAACATGTGAACGATTCTTTATGCTCGATAAGAAAACAGATTATTTCCGTTCGAAAACTCGCTAGCAATGACTCGTAACAAAACCAATCGTGATTCCCGTCTATAATACGAAGCAATTCGATCGCCGATATGAACGCAACAGTTGAAAATAACCTATAGGAAGACGGAAGCATGCTTTCTTATACTGTATCGATGTATATACGAGTGTTTGACATTTACAGGAAATTCCACCTTTAGCGTATTTTCGCTCTTCGGACGACGCTTGTGAGACGTTAAATTTTACGCGGAACGTGTCGCGACTGCCATAACGCAGATCGGACCTTGAGGCGCGGAATTCATTATACTTTGTCTTCGTAAACATGAAAACATTCCTCGGCACAGAACAACGGGCAGTTCCGGATTACTAATAAATGTGTTCGCGCAGTACACACGGATGTGGCGAACTTTCTGCTTTAATAAAATATCATCCCCATCGCGCGACCACAGTTCCGTCATTAATCTGCTGCTCTCGCGACTGCGATCCGTTGCAGCGTTGCCACGTTTAAAAAGGGAAAAATTCGCGGCGTAATCTCGAGGCTTATCTCCATGAGTCCCGACGTGGCCCGTATATGCTTTACTCGCTGTGCTGTTTAAGAGCAACATTAGCCGGCAAAGTGTTAATTTACGACCGTTAAACCGGCAACTTTGAGGAACGTTAATAACTAGCTATCGCTCGAGGCACTATCATCCGGAGTGAGGATAAAAATAGGATAATCGTAATTAACAAAACGGTACTTGTTGATAGCTCGCGACGGACTTTACGCGCGACCGCGTAATGGAGGCTCAGCGGTCCTAGGGGAATTAGAGCTCGCGGATTGGTAACTAGATTCTAATAACTAGACAACGTTCTATGGATGTTCGCAGGATTTTTATTCAAGATACGGGGAGGGGAATATTTCTGTGTGAGAAAATTACCACGAGAATGGGTTTTCTTTTGTTTGCAGGTGTAACGAAGCGATCATGCGGAATTATAGTCCTGTCGAATTATCTCGTTCAGGCGGACCTCGATGACCGCCAAAGAGAGTATATACCTTCCAGCCGAAACAAAGAAACGCCATGTTGCCGTATAATTAACCGAGCGGTCTGTTGGAGAAAATTCGAAATTCTTTCCAAATTTTGCTATCTAATATTTCCTAACGCACAAACTACGTTGAATTATAATATTATATATTATAATAATTATAATATTGACGATATATTCAAATATCGATTATTAATTGGATTTCATATATTTTACTTAAGGATGTATTATTGTAAACCAGCTTTAAAAAATATTTTTTTTTTTTACATTTTACATACATGTAATGTTTAATTGACCGATCGACTCGAAATTTGGAGATCTTCGTTGGATGTACCATTATCACGTGAACCACGGATTTCGAAATCTGAATTTTTTCTATTTTTGTTTACCACCCAAAGGACGGAAAGTAGAAGGAAAATCGATTTAAAAAGCACGATTTACCAGAGGCTATATATTTCTCGCGATTTTCAATAATTTCGTTAAAAAAAAAATTGGAAATATTCTTTAACCCCTCACAATGGCGCGTGCCAGCCAACAGCAATGTCGGACACATCGAAAGACGTCGAACCATTTCGTCCGACCTCGGCGAAGAATAACACGCAACTGAAACAAGAAAACCTCGCCGAAAATTAACCACGAGCCTGACCAGTGATGTTTACACATTCGACCCTATATCTACATCCCACGTCTCTCGCCCTTGATAATCGCGTTTGGCCCGATCTCCTTACCACGTGTCTCACACGATATAATAGGCGAAGTACTCTTTCCACTCGTATGTCGTCATCTTCCACTTTATTATTATACATATATTAAATATACGTATTTTTCTCATTTTTTCCACTAAACCACAAGTTAAATTATAATATGTTCCCATAAAACTGTTTTCATGGCTTTGGTAGCCTTCTCAAAAACAAATATAAGTGCAAATGGTTAAATATAAATAAATCTGATTGCGAAAACTGCATACCAAAATGTGTCATGATTTCCTTAAAAAAAATCACCAAAAACTACTTTTCAATTTTTATTAGCCGAATTACAAGAATACTCCCTTATGTCCCATATCTTTGGGTCTAAACAAGTCCCTCCTATTTTTATCTATTTCGAAGTGATATCTTATTATGAAATGAACTAATAACATACAATTTGTTTAAAACCCGAATTATTTAATTATCTTGTTTACCACTCTATTTAACCACAACATTAATAGGATTAATATGAACATTTTACGACCATAACTGTTGGTTGAACAGATAAGTTTGGTTATATACAAAAATAAATCTAGGATACAAGATGTGAATAAATAGTTTATAAGACCTAAATTCCGAAAAGAAATGTTTATATAAACATTAGATAAGAATCGGGGGTTTAGGCGAACTGCGTCATGCACCCTTTTGATACTCTCACTCTCGGTCAGTTGCTCTAGAAAAGCACTCAAAGACAGATATACCTTTCCTGACTAATAAAAGAATTTAAAAGAGAATTATACATATCATAATTTTACAATTATAAACCCATAATCCCAATACTGTTCAAAATGAACATTTTACATACAAATGGACATTTTAAATAGCTTAATTAACCTCAACGTCGACAGGGTACTAGTAACAAGTCTATCAATCAGCAATGATTCCCGTATCACCAATCAACATACCAAACAGTCCCAATTTCACAATCAAAAAGTTACACTAAGAAATACCATCAACAGACTTTTCATGTTAGACCTATGTATATACCGCATCTACATATGAACTCGCCCTAATGAAACAGTAAGAAGCAGTATGAAACATACTCCTCATCGATTACATTACTCTTTATCGTTATATTCTTCGAACGGATGAAATACAAAGTACCTTATACCACATAGTGAGACAACATAGTGAGACTGCATCCCTATTAATTTAATCGAAAGTTCATTTACGAAAGACCTTGGGTTTCTCATATTCGCAGTATTCACCTTCCCAGACTGAAGCCTCTGCGGTATCAAAGCTGCTTTGCGTGCCAGCAACCTCAGCACATCTTGAATGCAGAAATCAAAGCACCACGAGAGTCAAATCGAATTACTTTTTCCTTCCAGAATGCCGGAGAACCTGACATGTCCAGCAAAAATGGCGGCCGTTTGCAACGACCACAAGAGAGCATTCAGATTCGCAGCAACCATAACAAAAAATACAGATTCGCAGCAACCATAAGAGAGCATTCATCTAAATCCGCAGCAACCATAAGAGAGCATTCATCCAAATCCGCAGCAACCATAAGAGAGCATTCATTCAGATTCACAGCAACCTTAAGTGAGTATGCAGATCCTCAGCAACTATAAGAGAGAATAAAGATCCGCAGCAACCATAAGAGAGCGTCCAGATCCGTAACAACCATAATAGAGCGTACATCTAGATTTACAGCAACCACAAACAAGAATGCAGATCCTCAGCAACTATAAGAAAGTCTCCAAATCCGCAGCAACTATAAGAAAGTCTCCAAATCTGCAGCAACTATAAGAGAGAATAAAGATCCTCGGCAACTATAAGAGAAAATGCAGATCCGCAACAACCATAATAAAGAATGCAGATCCGCAGCAACCATAATAAAGAATGCAGATCCGCAGCAACCATAATAAAGACTGCAGATAAGAGGGTATTCATCCAGATTCACAGCAACCATAAGTGAGAATGCAGATTCTCAGCAACTATAAGAGGAGTCTCCAAATCCACAGCAACTATAAGAAAGAATAAAGATCCTCAGCAACTATAAGAAAGAATAAAGATCCTCAGCAACTATAAGAGAGTTTCCAAATCCGCAGCAACTATAAGAGAGAATAAAGATCCGCAGCAACCATAATTAAAAATACAGATTCTCAGCAACCATACGAGAGAATGCAGATTCGCAGCAACTATAAGGGAGTCCCCGAATCCGTAGCAACTATAAGAGAGAATAAAAATCCGCAGAAACCATAATAAAGAATACAGGTCCTCAGCAATTATAAAAGGGCATTCATCCAAATCCTCAGCAATCATAAGAGAGAATGCAGATCCGCAGTAGCATAAGAGAGAATGCAGATCCATAGCAACCATAAGAGAGCATTCATTCAGATCCGCAGGAACTATAAGAGAGAATGCAAATCGCAGCAACCATAAGAGAGCGTCCAGATCCGCAGTAACCATAAGAGAACATTCATCCAAATCCTCAGCAACCATAAGAGAAAATGCAGATCCGCAGCAAGCATAAGAGAGTCTCCAGATCCGCAGCAACTGAGGATAGGCTTACGTATCGCAGGACCGAAGTCGATACACGGATATGTAAGCGATAACGAGTATGGCCTTGTGTGCGCTTATGCTGGACGATTAAGTCCGAGGACTCGTTATACGAATACTTGCATGATAACGTGCTGGCCTTGCCGCTTATGCTTGGTCATGTACGAGCGGGAGAATACGTATCTCGGGTCAAGAAAAGAATCCAATGAACTTTGAAGCTCTGGAGGAGCAAGATAGTGCGGTTTAATTGCCTCGAAAAAGTTTCTAAACGAATCAACGCTGCTCTCACTGCTGAATGCCGACATGGTGGGAAGCTGGCATTGGCTTGGTGGCAGGGAGGAGAGAGTGAAGCCGTAAAATCGGTCAGGTGTTAAGGTTTACATGTTTCCAGGGACATTAGCAATCTCGGGTCTATATAGGGAGAGATGCGGTGCTGGAGAAACTGGTGGAGTTTAGAAGAGGATGTCAACTTGGAATTGTTTCTTCCTTTATGGCACAGGTGATTTTCTTCTGACGCGAAAGTGGGTAGTCATCGGCTGTATTAGAAACTGATATTTTGAAGAGAAAAGTTGCTTCTGCGAAAGTGCACATAAAATTCGTGGCTGGGGCAAGTAGGGCCATGAAGAAGAGGAGTTTCCAGTTTGATTTGGAAATTGGGAATTTTGGGGAGAGATTGTGTGTGAGGTGGAAGAAGTACATTTTATTTACAACATAAGACATGTCTCTGGAAACTAATACAGTGTCTTTGTATTTATCTATGGAAGTTTTATGTTAATTTCTAAGCCTTTGTGATGCAGGTTAAGTATATTCATGTCTTTAACTATACAGGATGTACTTTTAATAATTGTCTGGACTGAATAATAATTAAAATATATTTAACATATAAGGCAAGTCTCTGGAAACTAATATAGTGTCTTTGTACATATCTATGGAGGTTTGATATCAATTTCTACTTTTAATAATTTTCAGGACACAACAATATTTGAAATATGTTTGAAATATAAGACATGTGTCTGGAAAGTAGTATATAGGCTTTGTATTTATCTATGGAAGTTTGATATCAATTTTCAAGCTTTTATGTATGATGCCGATTAAGTATATTGATGTGTTCTAACTCTACAGGATGTACTTTTAATAATTTGCTGGATTGAATAATACTTGAAATATAAGATAAGTCTGAGAAGTAGTATACAGGCTTTGTACTTATCTATGGAAGCTTGATACAAATTTCTAAGCCTTTATGTTTGATATAGATTAACTATATTAATGTGTTTTAATGCTAAAGGATATACTTTTAATAATTTCCTGGGCTGAATAATATCTGAAATATATTTGATATATAAGACATATCTCAGGAAATTAATATAGTGTCTTTGTACATACCTATGGAAGTTTGATATCAATTTCTACATTTAATAATTTGCAGTGCTGAATAATATTTGAAATATATTTGAAATATAAGACAAATTTCTGGAAAGTAGTAAATAGGCTTTGTGTTTATCTATGGAAGATTGATATCAATTTCTAAGTCTTTATGTTTGATGTAGATTAACTATATTAATGTGTTTTAACTCTAAAAGATATACTTTTAATCATTTTCTGGGCTGAATAATATTTGAAATATAAGACCTGTCTCTGGAAGCTAATACATTGTCTTTGTATTTATCTATGGAAGTCTTATATTAATTTCTAAGCCTTTGTGATGCAGATTAAGCATATTGATGTCTTTAACTATACAAGATGTACTTTTAATAATTTTTTAGACTGAATAATATTTGAGATATAAGACAAGTCTCTGGAAAGTAATATATAGGCTTTGTGTTTATGTATGGAAATTTGATATCAATTTCTTAGCCTTTATATATGATGTAGACTAATTATATTAATGTGTTTTAACTCTGAAGAATATGCCTTTAATAATTTGCTGGACTGAATAATATTAATAGATTTATTGGCAATGCACAGTACCAAAGAAATTATTTTTTCTAAAGAATTGAAAACAATAGAGTTCCAAAACTTACCAGAAAGGGCACTTATACTTGAAACTCTTAACACAAGGAAGAAAACAATATTACAGAGAAAATACATATACTCAAAACTCAATACTTAATTTATATTTGAAAATATACAGATTTTTCCATTAAAGTTTAGCGTTATTCACAATTTTCCCAAATTCAAGATTTCCTGGATTCCTAATTTATTTTGAAGTATTTAAGGTAAAATCTGCAAGTATCCAATATCTTGCACGTTTCTAAAAATTACCATGAATTATTGCCAACCATTTTCTTTCTTTCTATTCAGAGGAATATCAATTCACGTAGATTAGATGAGAATGTAGAATGCAAAAATCAGCGAGACAGAATAATCATCCAATTTATAAGACAAATGAGTAGAAATGTGCAGGAATATACATGATATAGACAAGAATAATACGCATGAAAAATACAACAGACAGATTACGTCTATGTAACTTTGTGTCAATGAAAGGCACCCTGGCATCCTCCTTGAACCAATTGAAGCATTTCAGTCAATTCTGACAAGCTGCACAAACGCGCATTAAAGTGATCGCAACTATCGAAACAAAAACAACAGTTGCAACGCAAATAGCTTAATATATTGTAAACTATTCGAATAGATCAACCGTTTCCCATTACGTCATTGGTAATAAATAATCATTTATTCTTATAAGCTATTATTATTCGCAAGAAAATTTTATTCCCACGTAGCCAAATGCATTTTAAAATTTTGTACCGTGGAATCATTTTTTAAAAATTTTAAATTCCACGTTGGGGGATTTCTTTTAGAAATTCTAAATTCCACGCTGTGGTTTTTTCTAGGAATTTTAAATTTCATGCTGTGATTTTTTTTTTTTTTTTAGAAGTTTTAAATTTCACGCTGTGGAATTTTTTGAGAAATTTTTTCGCAAACATCCTCTTTCAAAAATTAAGGTTCCATTTAATTTTCTCCAATGTCCCTTTTCTATTTCTTACTAATCATCACTAGAAATTGATTCGCCATTTTTTGCCTTTTTTAAATTAAAAATTTTGCTTATCAGTGGAAGTAATTTTTTTTTATCATTTTAGTCAGATTTATTTCTTTCCTTTTCATATATTTGAGCTTTACTAATCTTATTCACTGTAACTTTTATCTTACCACTTTGTTAGTTTACCATACCATTAGCCTGTCATTGAACGACATATTTATAAGAGTTATTAATTAAGGAATAGTTCAGTTAATAAGTCTGGTATAATTCTTTCGGCCATGCATTTAACCCAATCCCAGTAATTGCCATTTAAGGACATCTATTCAGCAACCTCAACTTCCTATTATCTAAGAAATACCAACAGATGCGATAAACCAACTCGAAACGTTTCGCAGAAGTCGGACAATCGGGTAGTACAAGACGCGAGGCGAGAATAGGGACTCTTATGGCCTGTACACATTTGACAGAATCGTTCGTAACGCTGCACCTCTCTTAAGGCCTGTACAGACTTGAGAAAATCGTTGACAACACAGTACCGCGATAGTGGATGAACTGCACAAGATCGGAGAAACTAGACGATTTTAGATTCTATGGATCATTAAATCACAAAATTTTGTACCCATATGTTCGATGAAACAATATCAAACAGTGTAAAGATAACCTAGAAATATTATATATTCGCTTTTAGTGCTTGCGGAAAGAAAAAGATTGAAAAATTCCAGCATAGATGTAGCAGATACATGCAAATATTAATTTTAGTTGTATAAGTATAGTGAGATACTAATTTTAATCTTTAGAAAAAGGTATGCAATATTAAGCAATTTTCAAAGAGGATTATATATTGAATAATATCATATAGAAAAGAATAAAACAATTAAAGCAAGTATTTCCTATCAAAAAATTGTAGGTTAAATAAAACCGAATTTATCATTAATATCACAATAATAAACTTAACAATTTTTATAAAGGAAAATCAAAGTTTATTTTTCAATCTGAAAAATCACGAAAATAGCATACACTAAATGAAGACGATATTTAAATATAAATAAACCCAAGGATTAGTAAGCTTAGACAACGCAAATTTTGAAAAAGTGAACATACAATATACACAACGTAAGTCACCGATATATATAATTAAAGTTAGTAATCGTTTGAGGTCATTGCCCAGTCGTCGAGATACAGCCGCGTCGACTTTTGGTGCACGGTGCTCCCAGCGATTCGATACCAGTCTGTACGAGCCTTAAGGCGCGCGCGAACAAAAGCAAACGCGTCGGTTACATAAGCCTGAACGGCGTGGCGCTGCGCGGCGCGGCGTCGGTAACTAAAAATCATTACGGAAACCCACGTCATTCCTAGAATCAGCAATTTCGCCGCGCTAGCACGCGCGTTCCGCTCGCAACTCGAGATCGACGCGCAGTGGCTTCCACGCGTCGGAACGCCCACTCGCGATCGTGCCGGCCGATGCGCTAATTTCGAAGGCGTCGCATCTTAACCGCACTTCGACGCATCACTGAACTTTGAAACGAAAACAAAAATCGTCGTCGCGATCTTTACGCTCCGCTATCGTGTCAAGATTATCAGTAACGTATAATATACGCTGGTTCCGTGCATGCGAATATTTCAATTCGTTTACGGATATTTATTTCGCTAGAATAAGAAAGGTTATATATACCTTTGAGTTTGATTAACGTCGATACGGAATGACAAAGTAATAACAACGCGTGATTTAGAAGAATATATTTAACACGAAAAATTGTTTGAGAGTTAACGGATTGCTTATAACGAAGTACATAAACAGTCGACTAAAGACGAGGGTAGACTGTGTATCTATGCTTCGGCTATTGTCGGCTTCCGTCGTCGCTCGTCGTAGCGATGCTGTCGGCAATCGTCGGCAATCTACAGTCGACAATGGACGCATGACTTCTTTTACGAATTTATTAAATAATAACTACTCTCGATGGATTGACACAATCCTTTTTGTTTTTTATTATAAAGATAGTAGACCACGCTTTACATAAAAAGGACTGTTAGTCATTCTTGTACATAATTAAGTATTATCCAGTTATTTTTATACATAACTACATATTACGTGACCAAAGCTGCACTGTGGCGTGACTTCAGTTTACACAGTCATAACCTATATAGTATTAATTATCGTATATTAAGACTGATATTTAAATTTTGGAAAACAGGTAAAACTACGCTATTTTAAATTAGAAAGTCACATTTTATATAGACATATTTCTTTCAGATTTTGTTGGCTTCATTATACCCATAATATTTTACTTGAAATACTATAAAAGGGCATGAATCTTTCAACTGGTGTGGTAGATAAACCAGGCTAACCTCGGAAAAAATGGAATGAAAGAGAAAGTAAGTATTGAGAAAATTATATTATAAGAAAAGTTGTGAAGTCAAATAACAAAAGTAATAACGGTCAGATGTTTTTAGTTTTAGTCTGCTATACGTAACATTGCTGAAAAGGATTCGAATAGGTCTACTAATAAGAATTAACAATGTATAACTATTACTAAATGCACATATTAATGACAAATTAATAATCGAGATCAACGATTAGTATGTTCCCATAGAACCAAGAAATTATAAATTTAAATGATCTTGGCTTGGGGAGTGGTATATTAAAATTAATATATGACTAGTGTCTTAGATACTACTATTTAAAATTACTATGGTTCTTTTACCACCTAAGTGCAATCATCTATATGAGATTAATAATGATTATTGTTATTATTGTTAGAATAAATTTATTCGATAATTGTGTCTGTTTAAGGTATATTTCAAGTAGCATAGAGGTTAAGTATAGTTTGATATCCACTGGATTTAATTCCCCTATTACATGCTAGATTTTCAAAGCCAATTCTGCCGTGGTATAACATTCAACTATAAATAGATATAATGATAATAAAGGGTAGAATCATTGGTGATCGATTTATTTGTAATTTTGTAATTGAATTACGCCCAGTTAAAGGTAGTCAAGTGTCTAGATAATTTTAAGCAGTGGCGTGTGTAACAGAGTTAGATAACCATAGAATGGATCCTGTTGTAGAGAAAGAACACTGGAATACTGTATATTAATTAGAAACCTGAAACAAACCAGCCTACAAAAATAAAACATTTAAAATGTTACTGAAATTTTGTAAATAGGAATTTCATCCTTTATAATAAAAAAAAAAGATACATCTATTAAAATTATTCCCTTTTATCTCACCTACGACATATTAAATACGAAATGTTCGAATTAAAATCGTCCATTTTCTTATTTTGCATAAAACGATATCGTTTTAAAATTAGAAAATTAGGAAATTAGTTTTTCAAAATAGAAAAAAGATCTTCACAGTTTATTACACACTGTATAATAAGTACGAGGTGAGAATAACGCCACGATTTTTACAAGAAACCTAACCTATCATCGCGTTGCAGAATATTGATAACTCGCATAGGAAAGTAGACTTAAAAATTGCAGAAGGTGAAGGTTATTAATTGTCACTGGATATTCATGATAACAGAACCTTTATCATCTCCTTTTACTGCCGCTTTTGGTATTTCGATACTTACACGCGCCATGTTTGAATTAAGTTTAGGTTAGGTTCGCATTTTTCACTGAAATTACGTAATAACGCGAAATAAATCACGTTCTATCACTTGTTTGAGGAATAATAATACGCAGAGGTTAGCGACACGGCACTTTTCTCTGTAAGACAACGGTTCAGAATTAATTATAATCGTTAAACTCTAAACTCATTTCTCTCAGTTTCGTTACCGAGTTCCTTCGTGCAAAGCGCGGTCTATTTGAATATAGCGCTACGGTTCATCGGGCGAAACTTATCAAAAGGTATTTTGCATGAAGGAAATATCCAGTTTGCTATAGTCTTCGTGCTTTCGTAGACTTCAGCGTTATAGAAAATTGCGAGGGAGAAGTTGCGCGAACTGTATTGTAGAAACGAGAAGTAATTTAATAATATCCATTATTTAAAAGGATCCATTATTTAAAAGGATCCATCATGGTGGAATGGAAAATTCTGTTATAAAGTTTGGTTATTAAATCATTGTGTGAGTGAATTTTTGGTAGCACAGGACTGAAATAATTGAGAACGAAGGTAACAATGATTAATATGTGCTATTAATTATTTGAATTCCATCAGTTTAATAAATCATTGATTTAATGTATGTTATTATTATTATTAAAAAGTTATTATACTATTATAATAGTAATAATTACTAAAATAGTATTATACTATTATTATTATTGAAAACGTTATGGAAAAAAAATATCTGGTTAAAAAAATTTTTTTCTTTGGATTCAGATAATATAGAGGCAGGATGATGGTAACTTCAGGCGTTAAGGTCAGACGAAGGTCATTTACCTTTTTCTCAAATGCAATGATATATTTATGACTACATTGGTCAATGCAGCTCGCCATAACCTATAAATAAGTATTAACGCATTTATGTCAAATAAAACAGTCCATTTTGAAAATTAATTGAAATGAATACCTTTTTGGAAATGACATGAAGCAATCCCTTGTTCAGAATAATGGAGACTAAGAGACTGGAGCAGAACAGCTGTATAAATATAAACTAAAAAAAAAAAATAAATTAATTAAAATCACTATTACAATACCTTCACCACAGTACCATTTACAATATTAAAATTGAAAAGTTTCAAATTACCACTTACGAATAATTCTAAATGGTACTGTGATGAAAATATTGTAATCCTGATTTTAATTTATTATTTTTAAGGGACTTAAGGGTAAGAGCCCTAATGGTACATAAAAACTCCGGCACTGTGTCATACACAATGAGTACCATCTAAATTAAAATGAATTATAAATGGAAGACTATTGATTTGTCGAATATATATAATTCTTTATATCTCGAACTCAAAAATGCCTGAAATTAACATCACCAATGATCAATAGATACACATGTATTTTCATTCGCGTTAATTTGTCAAATTTTGCAGGAATAATGTGCTGCATTCATCCGGGACATCAAATATTCGTACACGAATACTAATATTTGAACCACGCTTACATATTTTAACGTAGGCTTCGCGTATGCAATATTCCTGTACTGATATTCCATAATGGCATTAAAGCGCGCAAGCACGGTTATAATATTCGTACTCGTGTAAGGATATTAGGTATTCCGACTAACTCGATAAATTAACACTTTGTCAACGAGGTGCTTTCTCGCTGTGAACAATAACCCATTATCAGAGCCATTTTCAGAAAATGGAAGAAAGCGGAATATTAACCGCAAATGTCAAACACAATGACGTGTACTTTCCAGAATATTGCACT
Source organism: Eufriesea mexicana (assembly GCF_001483705.2). Taxonomy (NCBI): domain Eukaryota; kingdom Metazoa; phylum Arthropoda; class Insecta; order Hymenoptera; family Apidae; genus Eufriesea; species Eufriesea mexicana. The sequence continues at coordinate 334,155 of NW_016924843.1, forward strand.
TTTCTATAGCCAAAGAGTTCCCGGTGTTTACGCAACGCAATATGGGTATTTCAAATATGGCGCCAATTGGAGTTCCTGGTAGACAACGCAAGGCTCAGTTGGGACGCCAATCGTGTTTTCGCTGCTCCGTCGATAATGTGCTAATACCAATCGAACAATATGATCAAATATTGGTCTTCCATGTAAATTTGAAAAGCATAGACAATGCGAATAACAAACGAGAATAACAAGGTAAAAATAAGAATTCATTTTTCCATACGAACTTATCGCTTGTCACTAGATCTAACAGGTTATCCTTTCTCTTATCTCGTTGCATTAAAACCTCTTCCTCACCTCTACCCATTGAATAACATAAAAATCAGAAATCAGGGCCACGTGATTTTTATTAGAAAGAAATATTCCGTTACAAAATGAAGAAAAAAAAAGAAACTAACCTAACATGTTTCATTCCAGTGATTTTCAAGCTCATATACAGTCGATAAATATTCAAATATCCTGGAAATTAACGAAGGTTTGTTAACGCACGTGTGAAACCGGCATAATGGATAATCAGCGTGACACAAACGCGTGGAACAGAGAGAGTACGAGGAATCTGTCAAGTTATCCTTTTTCTTATCTCATTGCATTAAAACGATCTCCTCTGCCCGCCGGGTAACGTAGAAATCAGAAATCGGGACCACGTGACTTTTATTAGAATAAAATATTCCGATACAAAATGAAAAAAAAAGAAAAGTAACCTAACACGTTTCCTTCCAGTGATTTTCAAACTCGTATTTTTTGGAAGACCACGTTGAGTACACAGTCGATAAATATTCAAATATCCTAGAAATTAACGAAGGTTCGTTAACGCACGTGTGAAACCGGCATAATGGATAGCCAGCGTGACACAAACGCATGGAACAGAGAGAGGACGAAGAAGGCGTCGACGCTAAAGTAGTGCGTGTCTTTGTGTGTGTGCACGGATGTGTGCGTAATAATGCGCAGCAGCACAGATGCTGTTGACCTTGCGTTAAAAGCGCTGTCGAATCCATGTTCAGTGATCTCCCAGTCTGTCGTGTTTTGCGCGGACGCCAAAATTCCTCGGCAAGGATATAAACGGTTAACGCGTCAGACGATATCTGAATGTAAGGGAGCGATAGAGACCCGGCGCATTAATAGCTCGCGGAACGAACTACGAAGCTGTGCACGAGGTTTCGTCGCGAATTCGCAAGGGGGCGAGGTGAGTCGGTATCTACGTATTAAGTAAGACACTGCGGATCGAGATAAGACGGAGTTTCGTGATTCGTACGGTAAATACGCAGAGTCTGGGGAAAGTACGTGGAAAAATTTTTGGAATTCGCAACGACGCTTCGCAGTAAACCGTGCAACACGCGTATTTGCGTAAAATATGCTGCTATTATTAGAAATGTAATGCACAGTTTTCCTACCTTTTGCAATAGCTCAATCGTTTAATCGATTCTCGTAGAACGCTGCCACGAAGCGTGTCTCTGTCTCTGCGGTAGGCCTTTAAAGTAAAGGGGAGATGCTCTTGAAAACAACCACACAAAGTACCTTTAAAACGTAATCATTCTGAAAACGCGTCCACATTGAGGTTATAGTTGAACTTCGCGGGACTGGGTTAGAGAAAACTCTCTCGCGTAGCGGAGAACTCTTGCGATATTACGGCGAATAATTCGCAGCCGATGTCGCGATGTTTCGCGCATATTTTGCTTGCCGTAGCGGACAGCGCTCTGAACGCTACCTCAACCTTAAGGTCTATTAAAGAGGGCGCTGCTGCGCGTTTCCCCTATTGGTGGCCGAAAATAATCTGGCAACAATGAAAATCTACGGTGACGCGTCTTGTATGTATATTCAACAGGGCAGAGGCAAAACTCGAGCAAAACAGATATGTCACGGCACCTCTATAAATCGACGCCTTGAGAGCCGGATATGCACGTTTATCGGATACGATATGCCACGCGTAAGACTCATTTTATACAATGTTCTTCAAACTCGCGGCGTTTCTATTAATCGATTAAATTACACCGTTGTACTTTATAACCTCAAAGGTGTTTGAACACCTCTATAAATATGCTAATAAGTTTTTTTATTTCAACAAATGCAAAAAATACTATGAGATAAGGATATACGTGTATAAAATGTTTTCCTGTGCTTAGTTAATAATTATAGATATTGCATCATTTATAAATCCCTGAAGCAATAAATTAAACAATTTTGAAATTAATTTGCTTTTCAAGTTACAAAATGGACGACATGAAAACCCCAAAAGTAATGTTTTTTCCATTAAATTGAAAAAAAATATTGGAGTTTTATTATGGTCTACCATAAATTACGATTTTAACTATCGTATAAGAATTATTCAAGCAGAATTTAATTGCTCCTTTAATTATGTTTACTTAAATATACTCCCATTTGCAAGTAAAATAGTAAATCACGAATGTCACAAAAGCATATCGATAATGGAATTTTTAAATTTGGAAATTTATCGTTTAAAATAAAATTTCGACAAATTTCGAGTTCCCATACTTATCAAATGCTTTAAAAAAATAAAACAAAATTCATACTATCCATTTTGATAGTTACCGATCCCACTTCAAACAAAAGGAAAAAAGAAAAAGAAAAAAATTACACAGAAAGTAACGAGTACTCGGCAAACTCATATTTCCCTATTTCCACGCGAGCATTACTCTTTCCATTGAGAGTTCGCGGCGCTTTCCACCATTACCTCGAAAGATTGCAAAGTAGACGGTAAGCGCGACGCGAAATAAATCACGATTTCCAGAAGATTCCACGGGGCCCGGAGAACGGTGGGTGAACCTGGTCGATTGAAAAACGGCGAGATTTTCGTGATGGCTGCCACTTTGCTCTCTTGCCGATGGAATAAGTGTGTCACGGCCAGCCGGTAGTAGGAACGACGCTCGTTCAGTCGAGCCAGGAAAGCTTCTGTACCGATGTACACGACCGAAAGGTGAGTGTACAGCAAAATGCTGCCTTTGTACGTGTACACTAGCGGTCTGTGCGTGTGTGCACGCGGAGACACACGCATACACTCACACTAACCACGGCTATTCTATATAGACACATAGAATACATAGCAAAAGCCGTTGCAGGTGGAGGAGGTTATTACGATCATCGCCTCTCTCTGTCTCCTTTCCCCCACTCGCTATGCGTCGTTCGTCCCGCTCACACGCCGCCCGTTTCACTCGCGCACTGTCCGTCTCGCTCGCTCGATGCGCCAGACTCATTTAACCTTTACGAGCCGGAATACGACAGACAGAGAAGAGAAGAGAGGATTCTGTATGGGAGGCCAGCAGCACGAAAGGATCGGTCGCTGTCGAGAGTTGACCCTAGTAATCGTACCGGCGTAAAGCATTTCTAATTTAGCGAATTAGAAATCTCTATGCTCTGCTCGTCGAATCGGCTCGGAAAAACCGCGTGCACGCGCATGCGCCACGGGAGCAGCCGAACAAAGAGAAACCTAGGTTATTTATGTAGGTGATACGTGCTCGGAAAGCCAGTGAATCTATCGCGAAGTAAAAACGTGGTATAAATGAAAATCGTACGCGGTGTATGGGGAAATATCAATGCTTCTTTGAATCCGTCGCGTGATTCGAGGGAGAAGAATCCCGAGGCTCGTAGTATGCGGAATAGTCGCCGGCGATTAATTTAACTTTATCGTTCGGCGATCGGCTTCCTACACACGTCGGCCTTTTCCAACTCGAACAAGGATACCACGCTGAGAGTTTCTCTCGTTAGAGGCGTATGGGCTCGGGCGACACGGTAGTCCTACACCGGCGCTCCTTATGAATATTTATTGTTCGAGGGCCCGGTTGTACACTTTCTTCCGTATCCGCGCGGTTATTCCGCAGCAGCCACTCGATCATACGTGCCCGCCTCGTTCTGTTTGTTGCTTTCTCCGTCTTACAAAGGGGCCTCGGCGACGAGAAGGTGAACGTGGCAGCGGCCGAGTGCGGAGGTGGTGGAGCCACCGGCGAAGGAGTCGTTGAACTACAAAACAACAGACGTAGACGACCGGCCTAAAAACGTTGCAGGAAGAGGCCGCCTCTCTCGATTTGTCTCGCTCCGTGCCTGCTAATTGCCGCTTGCTTTTTTAACCTCCAATATGTCCTTCCTCTGCCTTTCTTCCCGGACGATCGGACGGTCGAACAATGGTATTAAAAATCAATGAAACGTGAATGTGACAATGCAAGTCTAATGAAAAAGAGAATAAGAGCATCCCTTCTATATACTGCGTGTTCGGTGAACGAACTACTTCAACGTACTACTTTTTACCTATTTATTCAACATTTTAGGACACTGTAAAGAGATCAACGAAATGTTGACGATGAAAACGTCAGACGGAATGGCCCTTTTGTACGGACCCTCAAGTAATCGCCGATTTCCGTGGCCTATTCTCTCCTGAGATATATACCTGGGCCGTTACGCAACTCAAACAAAGGGTGAAAGAGATTACATCGGAAACAAAGGTGAGGAGTGAAATATCCCTAGTCTTGAATGAATTACTTAATACAGCTCACGAATTTCTTTACCCCTATTCCGATTGTATAATTCTCCAAATGCTTCCAGGCTTACGTAAGTCTTAGTCCACCGAGATATAGGCACAAATATACAGGTACTCCCCTATTTGTGATACCGCGCGCCGGTAATATAAATTAACGTGGTCAGAGACGAATACGAGTAAACATTGGCAAGGACCACGGTTACAAGTCGTGCTAGCCGAGTTCGTTTCACGTGGTAGCGGTGTTTTAATGCACTTTTAGTTTAAGTATTGTTATTTATGAATGACAAGCGAGGAGCAGCCGAGTTTCAGCAACGGTCGGGCACCTCCGCGCCCGGGGAGCGTGGGCTTATTTCGCTTTCTCTAAACGTGTATACGCACGCGTGTAATTGCGAAACTTCTGAATGAATCTAGATTCCTTGACGAAATTGTGTAACCCGAGGTGCGAGACCGGCAAAGCAAATCGATCGGCGAACAGAAAGACACCGTCGGGGGACTGAAACAGAATATTCCTGAGCCTCTAAATGTGAAATATTGCCTTTCCCGCGTTACATCAACGCTAAATAATAATCGCGTATCGCAGTTCATACGTGTGCCAGTTTCAACCGTGTCGCAAGGCTAACGGCTGACACCGTATTCGCGTTTTGCGTTCGAACAGACAATAAAAAACGCATAAACGGGAACGTTACTACCGTTGGCCGGTGGAGGAGGACAACGTCTCTAGACTCATTGTTCCATTAATATGCAAAGAAACGTGACGTAGTCCCGGCGTCCTCGATAGAAAATCGATGCTTCGAAATCTATGTTTAACCGTGGTAATTTCGTCCAATAATTTCGAATATGTCTGCTGATACTTTTGTTTCCTACCGTATATAACGCTGATAATCAATTTCCTCATTTTTCGTGTGCAAACGAGAACGTCTTCCATTTTCTTCTGCGGTAAAAATGTTATTCTTGAGTCCCTGCCTAATCTTTTCGAAGGTAAAAATTTGTGAAAACTATATGACACCGATAGTAAGAAGAAAATTCCCAAATTATATCGGCAATATTGGAAAATTACATATATATGGAGGATTTAGTGCAGATACGGGTCGTGGTGGCGCTAGTGAGTTAACTGTGAAATCGTTCTAGGTCTGCCAAAACGTTTACTTTTCAAAGGGGTTAATTTTACTGAAAAATTTTCTTAGTTTTAAATTGTTTCCAATGTATAATGTCTAAATTTTCTTGTCTCCCGCATGAAAAGGAGAAAGTTCAATTTTTCCAGTGACCAAGTTATTCTAGAGCACTTAATTAATTTTACGGAAAAATTATACTATTTTTTAACGTCATATGCCTAACGGTATTTCTTTTCTTCCAGAAATTTCTACAAGTTTATACCTTCGTTTCACTTCCAGCAATTTCTAGTTACCATCGAATCCTTAACACAACTCCAAGGTTTGTTAACGACGTTTTCCTCCTTTTTACGCGCTTTCTCTCGCTGCAGTTTGTTCCACTTTGACACAGCATCTTTTATTTGCATACGCGAATTATGCAAAGAACTTTCAAGGGAAATTCGCATACGCGTCGGCTGGAAAAGGATCGAGATATCGGTTCGGCCCGATCGATTATTGGGACCGTGGGTGTCGACGTAGCTTCGATTTAGCTCGGGGCTTTCGTTGGACATCGCACAGAGCCGGAGAATCGTGTGTTCTCTGGAATCGAAACGCACGCGATTTTCTCCGTCCTAGAAACCATCCTGATTAGAATAGTGACGTAACCACCGCGCGTGCACCGCAAATGACCCATTAGATTATTTCTATTCCATTCCGCCATCATCCGTGTCCATTTTCTCCCGCAATGTTCGATTTCACCCGCCAGCGGCGTCCTCATCCGATCGCCCATCTTCTATCTCATTAGTTCATGCAGGACGAAATTCCGATGCACGAACGATGACCCAAAACACTCTAGAGTCGAAATTCGTCGGGACGGAAGAAGGAAATTTCGCTATCCGGCAGGAGACGCGATATCTTTTCCAACGGCCGTTCTACGAAGCCCCATTTTCGAGGGGTACTCCTATAAGGTGGTTTTCTCGAACGTTAGACGTATATACGCGTGTATACGCTATATGGACAAGGGGTTGCAATGCCTCGTGTGACGCAGCAGCGAAACGAAGGGTGGGGACCTTGGCGTGTATGCGCGCCTTCTCCCTACCGTATATAACACTCCCTACTCCCGCGGCCCTTCCCTTCTCCCCCACCCAACCACCAGGCGCCGTGACTGTCCCCACCACCGCTGCTCCCCCACCGTATTCACTCCCGGCGCCCCTCGGTGTATCCCAGCGACGTTGCCGGGTGTTACATAATAGCCGTGCGCCGTTGCCAGCGTTCTATGGACGACGCAATGTTGCCAGCTCGAACCGGTGTACCATGTCGGCACGGCCTGCCTGCCTGTTTGTGCCTGTCTTGCCTGCCTGCCTGCCTGCCTACCTGCCTGCCTACCTACCTATCTACCTACCTACCTACCTACCTACCCGAGTCTGGCTTAGCTCACACTAGACCCGTAACCAGGATCTTTGGACACGGGTTCCGGGGCTTGTAATTAAACGCGGCTTCGTAAAATTGGGAAGAATAAAGTAGCGCGGAATAACTTCCACCTATATAACGCGTGACTTTAATATCGCGCGTTGAAAGTACGTACTTAATAACGGGCCCAGGAACTGCAGGAATTTCCCGTAGGTGGAACGGCGTAGTCACGTTGGACTCGAAGGCGTGAACTTGGAGAATAGACCAGTGTGATCGAAATGGGGATTTTTCTCTGCTGGAAAGTTACTATGTTGTTACGGTTAGAGAAGTTAACGAAACGGGTTTTACTGCTGCACTTCGAGTGAAAAGAATGGGCCTGCTATTGTTACTGCATTTATCGAGCGAGTATTCGCGCGTTGTTGATGAAAAGTCGAAGTAGAGACGCGTGCTTTCGCCAGAGGAGAGCTATTATGGCAATTCCCTTTGTCCCTGAGAACTTGGGCCCTACCCTAGTCCGGATGTCTCGGGCTGGTTCCGGATCTCAGATTACCAGGCCCCTCGAGGCGTTTCAAACGGAGCCTCGCTCTACTTATTCCATGCTTGAAAAATATCAACTGAATGTGGTGAGAAAGATTCCTTTGTTCTTTCTTTATATATTAACCTCGTGGCTCCGTTACGCATTAATTTTGCATCGGATATATTATACGAGAAACATAACTATTCGTTATTCTTTGTCTCCATGTCTGCCTCCTGCTTTTAATAACTAGACTACTCGAAAATACCCAGAAATCAAAAAATGTTGTCATACATACGTATTTATTTAATAGGAATTCAAAAATTAATCTTAAAGCACATTTCACGCTGTAAAAATGTTCAAAATCGTTCTTTAAAATATATCGATTTCATTTATCGATCTTCGTCAGTAAAATGTTCGTGAACATGCTATATATATAAAAATTATATAAATATAAATAAACAATGACTCGTTGAGTATATAAACTCATAAAGTTTACGAGTTTGATGGGAAAAATAAAATAGGACCGATGTTTGTAGCAAAGATACAGATGTCCTGAACACGCAATATATGCGATACAATTATGTCGGCACAGGGCCTGTGAAGAGGGATTATTTTTGAATCCGAAAGGTGGGGCCTTGAAATCTACAAAAAACGCACGTTCTGACTGGCCCCAAGACGAGGCGGCGTTGCCAATTTTCAGCGCGGTGCGTACTGCCGGCAACGTCGCTGCAAACTCTATCGATTCCAGATCTACAATTTCTCGTGAGCCCTCTGGGTCACTCGAGCACGTTTCCGTGGCATAGTACGTGACTGCAAAAACCATTACGTCCATTACCAAAAGTTGCGATAAAAATAAAAGAATTACCATAGCCTGCTTGAGTATTTATCTCGCGAGGATACCTGTTATTTCGTGTCGAATCCACCAGCGCCGCCTCAAACTTCGTAACGCATTCTATTAATATCGAACAACAGAACAAAACGTTCTACATTCTGCAAAGGAAAAGGAAAAGAAAATTTTGCGAGCAGGTGTTTCAGTTACACTACTTTTGGGAGACCTATGAGGGTACAGAGTCGTAAAACATAAACACCCATTAGTGAGAGGGGAGGGAACACAAAATAGACGGAGTAAGATCTACGACGGAAAAATATATATCAGGAAAAGTGACAGAATTTTTGAAAAAAAAAGAAAAAAATATCAAAGGATGGTAAATGTTTTTGGAACGATATTTTTTTAATTCTCGTTTGATAGGATATATAATTTAATAATTGTCTAGGTTTTTATTAAAAAAAGCAATTACGAAGGAAATGTAAAGCAATGCTAAAAATACATTATACCGTTATTTGTGAATGCTGCATACTTTAAAGAAAAATGGGGGCATTCACGTTTAACAACTATTAAACAGGGTCACTGAACGGTATACTCGCTCCATTCGATTTTATGCTACTGAACGACGCGCGAACGAGAAAAATTTCTGGAGAATTCTTGAAATTCGAATTTTAATGAAAAAATAGTTTTTTAGCATTGGTCGTTAATATCGGGTGACTAAGTGGTCGATTAAAGCGAATAAGAAATGAAGTATCTTGGATTGTGACACATTTACGTATACGTTTATCTGCGTTGCAGAAACTGTACACTACGTGCAATAGATTCCATTTGTGAAATGTCATTTTAATAATCTTTGGAATTTAAATATAATTACGAATCTTTAAAATTCACTGAAAATTTGTATCCCTAAAATTCACTTAAATATTCCAATTTTTAACTTAACGTTCAGCAATCGATAATTCTTAAATATATTGGATATAGTTTCCCATGAAGTCACGATTTATAGAATAATTTATTAAAAAAATGTATTTAATTTGCTAATGAAACAGTTGACACGTATCATTTGTGAAAACGTACGAAACGAGAACGCACTGGTAGCCGCTGCAAGTCTCAGCCAATGTTTTTGGAACGAGTCATAGTCGTCCACCTCCTTCTTGAACTCGGCGTCTTAGCCGGTGAAAGTCAGTCGTGTGTTCTATGTGGCCAAGAGCCCTTGGAGAACACACAACGAATCGCGTGCATGGAAATACACGTATATATGTGCATTAAAACACGTGCAATACATATATCCTAGCATAATACAGCGACATACATAGACTGCATTGTTGTATAAATATCATACACACTTGACGCATTTATAAACTATTCCAACTGATAACGAATACCGAATGATTCTGTTTTCTACCATACCGAGAACTGACAAGCTCAACGAATACGACGGACGTATAAAAGTAACATAAAATTCAAAAAGGTATCGTTAAAAATTTTCCTTTTCCAAAAACCTTCATAAGAAGCAGAAGCGAAGTTATAAAAAGAAAATAACATAAATAAATTCAAACAATTATACTGTTCCAAAAATGTTATTATTAAGATATTATTTTGATTTTTATAGAGACCCATATGCCCCGAATAACAAAACTACACAGTGGGCGCAGAAAATTTGTACCGTTCACTCACGAACCTATGTATCTTACTGACAATGTCATAAAAATTGACGCACTAAACTATCGCAATGGAACGATCATCACGAATAAATATAGTTGGACAAAAACGGGCAAATTTTACCGACACTTTGAAGCAGAAACTTGGTATCAAGATCGTCCGAACGACGGACGAGCGGCCAACCAATGTACGAGTTCGCAGAACGATGATCGAGGCAAGTATACGGAGTGCTCCGTTTACCAAGCTGCCAACTCAGTCGCTTCGCTTTGCGAGAGGGTAAAAGATGCGACGTTGCCGGGTCGGCGCACGTAAACGACCGGCACGAGCGCGGCAACGTCGCGAAACGAGAGACACGCTGTGAGACACGAAGGAGAAGGCAACGTAGTCGTTTCGGTTTGAAACGCAATGCCGGCCGCTTGCCAGATACCGTAACAGGGTCGGCGGATGAAGAAATTTGGCGGTATCGGCTTCTTCATGCAGGTGTTCGTCGAGGAGACCTCGATGTCCGAAATCCCCAAAACACTTTTGCAGGCTAGTCTGGGGCGAATTATATTACAGTTCCCCGTGTCTACAATATTCTTAACGCGAATATCTACTTATTAGCTCTACGAGTAAAAATACCAAACCTAACCTTAAAGCGAATATTACGATGGAAACGTCAAACGTTCCTAATATCCTAAAATAACCAAAATAATCGGAATGAATATTTTCCTAAACAAGATTACAATACATAATACTTATAATCGTACAGAGTACGATTAAGGAGAGGAAGAAAATTTCCTTAACATTTTCGCAATTATTTTATGGAATTCGCGACGCAATTAGCCACGTCCCAGCGGCGCAATGCGTCAAGAGAACGTTCCGATTAATTGTGCGATCTTCGACCTCGTGCATTCATTTACGTTGTACCGATACCGACTGGAATGTCGAGTTTCTCACGCCGCTTTCTCGCGTAAAAACTTGAATTCCACCAAATTTAGAATTATCGCTGAAATACCTATTCCGTGATATTTCGAATTTATACGAATGTATGAAACCTGCATTATCGACATATCGTTCCTCGTATATCTCACGATTGTCGTTTTCGGGATATCATGTAAAATACACGAATCACTTAAGGCACGGCTAGCCGAAGAAACAAGGAATTCGATTGCCGCTATAAGGAAGAAACGCGCACACAGGGAAGCAGGTCCCCGTGCACATAGGGACTATGTAACTCGGATACATATTTGTGACAGCTCATATATCATCGTAGGTGCGCTAACATGCGAAAATACGTGTGACTGGAGGTTGTCGGAGAGTCGAAGGTTTTCGGATGGGTGACGTCGAGTGGAACACGAGGACGAGGCGCAGAGGAAGGGTGGGGGAGCATGGGGTGCAGGGGCGCGGTATGGCAAGGGGTGGGGAGAGATGGGGCAGAGTTGGGCTGGAGAAGGGGAGGTGGTCGACCACGCGCGATCAATATAACAAAATACGCCGGCAACCCGCTCATACATACATGTACGCGTGCGCGCACACACGTACGCGCTCAAGCATTCTGTCAATACATCGACCTGATACATGCACATACACGCATACTCGCGCGCACAAATTGTAAATATAATCTAAACGTGCACACAGCCTCATAAGTTCGGTACGTGTGTATATATACATGTGTGTATGAAAGCTGCGCATACTCTTATCTCCGTGTGACCATAAATTGCAAACGCGATACGTGTGCATATTACTTGTGCACAGCCATATATACGTATGCACACTCGATGGATACAGTTATATCTCACGTGTATAGCGAACGCAGAGAAATTCGAAGGTACATCATGTGCCATGCGTGTATATACCAGAGAAATGTACGTTTCGGTAAGTGGGTAAAACGCATTGCACGATGCACATGCCGTACACATAAGAATGTACCGGACGTGCGTTTCAAAACACATCTTCGGTATCGGGATCCGCGACTTCATGCATAGTCCGCGCAATGAAATCATTCGAGGACGTAAGATCTGCCAGTTCTCTTTCGCGTGTACTATCTTAAACCGGTATTGTGAACTACAATGCCGACATAAGGCTTATAAATGTTTTATTCATCGCGAATCGACACCACGAAATTTTTCGTATCACATACATGCAGGTAGCCATTTACATGTATATAAAAGGGTAACTAAATTATTCTAATTCTTAAACGGGGTAACAACACAGTTGAAATATCTCGCATTACTCTCTGAAACATCAAAAACGAGAGAGCTAATATCGTAACATGGTGTATAAGGATGAATAAAAATGAATTATCGGAATAAAGTGTCAGTTTCATGAAAGATGCTGATTGTTAGTGTTACTTTGTAAATTTCATACTTATTTTGTACAGCAAGAGAATATCCAAAGGAATACGATGATAATATACAGAATAATAAAATATTCTGTAACAATAATAAATATTTTTTAAAATAATAATATTCTGTAATATAAAATTGCTACAGAATAATAGAAACCGAATTAAACTGTGCATTAAAATATGCCTTAAATGAATATTATCATACACTCATTATTAATACAAACATTTATACACAGGATCTACTGTTTTAAGCATAGACACTGTTTATAAGCCTATTTTATGTGATTATTGCACAAAAAAGCGAGTGTCATAAATAAAATTTGGTTTAAATTGACAATAAGAATAAGATAAAGATAGAATAAAAATTGCAGATATATGCAAGGGAAAAGGCAATTAAATCAACGAAATTATGATTTGGATGTGTAGAACGATTTTTCAACGTTTTAAGAAATATTATTTCGTTGTCCATCGTGTGTTTCGAGAAAGGAGAGGTCAACGGCGTAACGACGCCACCCGCCATTTTAAGGACGAACCTTTAAGGCTATAACGCACGGTAGACGACCGTAAGAACGAAGCCAGTATACAAACGAAGTATCGCCAGCTGGCACGTAAAATGTAGCGCCGCTGGCAATGCGAATATTCAGCGACATGTGCGTTTAAAGGAGAAAAATTAACGGCGATGATAAAGCCTATAATTCATATTGAAAACGAATTTCTATTACCAAAAGTAAAACGATATTGCTGTCGCACCGCTTGATCGATACGCACTTAAATATTTGATATTCGAAAACACGGGTCCGAAGAGGCTACGAACCTATAGAAACATCCTTGACATTTATTTTTCGGCGTTTTACGGGGATCTTGTGTATTTTGGAATAGTTACAGCCTCCAAATGTGAAAGGACTTGAGATGTAGCTACGAATAGAGATAATTTTCGATCGACGTTTACGTAACTGTCTGGTAAAATTGAAACCGCGAATAAACGCGTAAATAGCAACGAAAATAATTGAAAAATGTAATATATATCGTAGTCGAAGGAGTATCGTAGATATAATAGAACTAGTTACATAAAACGTCGAGTGGCCATTTTCTAGTCGCGCAGGCTACTTGATCGTAAGATTGAAAAATGAACGATAATGCGAAACAGTTTTATCGATTTTGTAGAATTATTTGTGGTAAAAGATCTGATAGTATACTTATCTCGTATTAAGGTATCCGAAAGTTGAGCGCCACTGCGCCACGTCACCGTTAGTTTTCACTTCTGTTTTCCTACTTCGATCTCTGCTCTTTAACAATTCTACCTGCATTTGAGGTGCATTTCTATTTTACGTATCACAAAATATTTCCCTGTGCATGCAAATCTATGTAGGAAGTTGGGAGTGAATATTTTTAACAATATATCACAAAGCAAATATATTCCTACAAGGAACCAATTGAAATAATTCAGAAATACAATATGATTCGACTGTATAAACTAATTTTTTTTTAATATATTCAATAAACATTTATAAAATAATAAATATTCGTATTAAAATACGAAAATAGTACGCAATTTTCCAGCTAGTAATATTAAAATTATATTTACCAAAGAAATTCTTTCAAATTTCTGTAATAATTCATCGTGTCAAAATGAAATACAAAAAATAACATTTCCCTAATAATTTTAAATAATACAACCTCCAACCTTGATTTTGATATAACAAATAACTAATTAAATAATTATTTAGCAAAATATTAAATTCAGCATTTACTTCAATCATTCAATCGGTAAGGAATTGTTAAGTTTCGTTTCATGTATAAAAGTTTAACTTAAAAGAAATTCTGTATCAGCAAAATGTAGAAAATAATAATCGAAAAATTATCAGAATAACAAAAATATCACCCTAGGATATATTTTTAAGTCATTCGACGCTTTCTTTTCTATGCGCACGAAAGGCGTGCCCTATTCGGGGATCCACGGTTTGAGCGCCACTGTCGAACAATAACTTCGTGCCGCTGCGAGCTCTCAAAATGGCTGTCCTCAGCTATTATTACTTCGGGGAAAAAACAAATGACGGCGCGCTCACGCTACGAGAGGAGAGACAGAGCCAAGGCTCTTCGTATAACGCACGCCGTGGACGCGTGTGTACGTGAGACGTGGGTGTGTATATACGCGTGCAGGATCCTCGATCTACGTACAGAGTTAAAAACATCGACGTACACCTTACGCGTGTTCCTGAATTCCGATTTTATCAAAATGATAATACCGCTGCTTTGCTATAGAAACACGTAAACAAAATGACAAATAACGAGATTCGCGCGACATCCCTTTGGTTCTTCGTTTACTAATCATGAAAGACTGTATACAACGTTAGAGATTCCGGCTTGGCTAGACCCGACGGGATAAAGTCTGGCAGACGCTGTGAAGGCACGACCATAGCAGTCGTAAAATTTTGAACGAAATTATCGTTGACCGTGTCCAGACTGCGACAACAATAATGCCATTCCACTTCCTGTATTTAAACGTATGCACGGGTCTGAATATTTCTTTTTTCGGTCAGCCTCGTGGGACTTTACGATTCACGGGTAAATTAGAAATATTTTGAAAGGTCCGGCCCAAGGTTCGTGTCCTCTATCGACACAGGTACCGAGGAAGGTAAACGGAAAATTAAGTGTTAAATTCCGTGCACGCTACGGTATAAAGCAAGGCAAAATAACGATGTGCTTGAATTTTGTCGAATTCTTGGTGCGTACGTACAGGTTATGTAAGGCTGCTTCTTATTAGAAGGAGGATGTGATAGAAAAGACGTACTCACCGTTTGAAATGCTCTCGTATGCGATCCTCTCGGATGTTTTCCGGCAGATTTCCAACCCACAGGTGACGTGTCTCTCTAACCATTTTGCTCCGAACTCTTCATTTGGGATCGGATGTTGTGGTATCGTTTGGCGGCACTGTACAACGACACACAACTTCGCCCGACGCTAATCACGGCACACTCTCACCACACCACCGATATTCAATACCGCGAGCGGGTCGGCTAAAGGAAACCTCTTTTCTCTTTGCCGGATTTCTTGCGATCGCTGTTTGCTCGTTTCGCGACAAATCAATAAGTAAATAATAGATTCGATACGACACAATTGATATTTCCTATTCAATTGACGAGAAGAAACTTTCTCGTGTAGCTCGCGACACACACGCGACAAGAAACGAAGAAACCGTTACGTGTATTCCACGACGAAGGAAGGAGCTTCCTCCCACTTCGACACTCCCAATTTAATCACTGGCAACAAACAGATTATCACTAGTCACTAGCCGGAAGGTGGTGACCCCAAGCACGACGAGTGCTGTCGTCAGGGCAGCGCCGTGGAACGATCGGCCAACAGAAGAGGGTGGCTACGGAGCTCTCGCGATAAAATTTTTGCGTCGCGACGCACGCTGACGACAACGACGACAACCACGAAGAAGAGAAGGAGGAGCCTCGATAGTGGACACCACTGATGGCAACGGCTACAAGGATCAGGACCGTCGCCGAACACCACATCGTATACCACTGAATCGCGTATGAAGAAAGGCGGTTAATCACACATCACACCAAGCACACCGGGCACAATGCGCGGGCGATACATCCCAACGCATATTTGCCAAGCATAAGCACACTCGCGACAATCTGCCTGCTGACTTCGAACGCCTCCCGTTTTCTTGCCGAACACCGACGAAGAGGCTGCCGATACGCTTTCAAACTCTCGCGGAAATCCCACTTAAAAAAAACAATCGATCTACGAACGATAAAACCGCTGCTTTCTTCCTGCTAAATACTACAACGTGCAACTCTTTTTACCGCGCACACGACACACTATTCTTTTCCTTTTTCTTACTTCGGAATTTTTCCCGCTTACTTCACTTACAGCGCGCGTATTTCGCTTCTTTCACATCACTGTATTATTATCACCGCTCGAACCTCGTTAATGGAATTATACATCGGATATATTTTTCGGTAAAAGCGAGGCGCGGTTTCCTCTATCTTTTTTCGCGCTCGGATAACTTGTCGTGTCACGTAACGTGCATTAATAGAACAAATTAATGATATATTCGTCAACTCGATCGCTACGATGCACGCTTGTATATGTACGTCTTAAACGCACTCGCTTCGTTCACTCGGGCCATGTAACGCGGATGGAGCTGGCTTCGCTCCTTCTCACTGCACTACACTACTCAGAGTGACGTCACCGTGGCGGGAGCGTAGTATGGCTCGCTGGCTAGTATCGCTGTTGGCCGCATAGTGGGGGACAACGCGTAGGGGAACGAAACGAGTCTACCTCGAAAAGCGGCGGCTTGCAATCGCGATCGTCGCCCGCCAGCCGGTGAAGTGTATCTGTGGTGGGGGAAACTTTTCGTACGTCCCCGGAGGGGAGCGAGTGGAGGGACTCGTTCGAATCGAAGCAAGGACAGGTAGGGAGAACTCGGAACTCCGGGAGAGAAGGGATAACGGGTCGAACGAGCTAACCCGAACCCCCTAGCCGCGCTCGTCCCTTTCGAGCCGGGTCTATCTCACTCCTTGCTACCTCTCCTCGCGGCTTTTCTCGTCTCTTCCCTTCGTCCCCCTCTACGACCAGCCGCCTTCTGCCCCTGCTCCTCTTAACGAATTGCCCCACTCCCCTTACGCCATCCTCTTTTCTCCTCTTCTCTTCCTACTCCGTAATCTCTTCGTCCTCTTCCTCCTACCTTGTACCTCCTCCGCCGTCACCACTCATCCGCCATCTTTGTTGTACGCTCTTTCTCTCTCCATCCCGCTCTCTCCAGGGCCGGTTTAGGGGCAGCCAATTACCCGGGGCATCGGTACTTTCTACCAAGAATAAAGACGGAAAATCGGATTATTACGAAAATAAAAGTACTTAACTTTGTGACGTGCTCTCTAATCAAGGAAGTAACGATCAAACAAACGCGTCGGTTCGATGGCGCGTACAAGCTAATAAAATATTTACCAGTCTCTGCGCTTTGTGTGTAAATATCGTGAACACGAAATATTATGATACAAGGAATACCATTAGATTTTGTTTGATAATGCGACGATAGGAACTACTATGATAAAAATAAAGATTATGCTGTAATGACATAGTTATGGAACAAGGTATGGTGTAAAAAGGAATTTTATTCCTTTAAGCTTTCTTCGATCACAAGTGTAGATCGTAACAATTCGTCAATAATTACTTTTTACATGGCTATAAGAAAAATGTACTACGCTAATTATTATAGAAAATATATAAACAAGAAAAATAGGTAACGAATTAATATTAAAACAATATATCGAAAACTTATATTCCATGGTATTTTAAACGATATACAATTTCAGTTTTATGGAATTATCTGTAGTGCACTTATTTTCGTTATTATCATATTCAAAGTTCAATCGAGATATGGAAATAATGACTTTCCAAGTGCAAGGGGCGCCAGAATACGTTGAGCCGGGCCTGACCTTGCTCCATCTTGTTTCCGCTAAAATCGCGTCAAAGTCGTAGATTCATGGCGTCGATCTAGTGGCTGCGAATTCACGACACCTACCGTTCGTTTGTCTTTTACGAGTCGTACCTTCTTTTAATGGTTCACGGCGGTTTGCTCATACGACATTAACTCTATTGGCGACAATACCAAACATCCGTTTGTCGGTAGAGTACGTCATCGAGGCTAGAGAAAGCGATTTCCGTCGTACTCGAATTGCTTCGTCCGAAAACGAAGGCAGTTTCATGACTGTTTCGTACTCAGAACGTTTCGAACGAGAAACGCCTATTGCGTGTTTTGTACCGGTGATTTATAGATACCTCCAAACGTACAGTGACCATATATAAAGATGTTCACTGCATTAAATTTTGGGTACTATTTACTGTTAAATAAACATGTATTGCATTACAGGTGATATAAAATATTGTGACCATTTAATATATTTGTTATAACACTTTATTGGACGTGATATTTGTACTATGTATTTAATATTATTAAATAAACAAATATGTACATAATTTATGTAATATTTTTATGAACAGTCATGTAAACGTTTAATTATCTGATTTACTTTTATATCTTAATGCATTTATCTGTTGAATTATGTAAAGTACAAAATATGTTATAAAATTTTTCTCCATATTCAATGTGTATATACTTTTTACTGTTATTTTCTTCGCGTGAAATACATACATATATAACAATGGAAGGCTTAGTTCAGAAACTAATTCCTGTGTTCTGAATGCTTCATAAAATGTCAATTTAGTAACTGTACTAGTACTAGACAATACTATGAAAGAAAGGTAATGTATAAATAGTTGAAATGAAATGAACAATATACAAAATGTTGGGATAAATCAATGTTAAATCAACATATTAACTGTAAATAATTTTATGACAAAGAAATTTGCATTTTGGTATTAATATCCAAAATTTAATTTTATCGAATTTTAATTAAATTTTTTAAAGCTACATTTTTTTATGCTATATTCCATTATTTATTAATTTATAAAGCAATTAAACATATTGTTCAATCGTGTAGGTGACGGTGGCGACAGCTTCCAATGAAAATATCTTATGAAGCATTATTTTACTTGCGCTCAGAGCCATCTGTCGGAAAAATAAATATTAAAAATACGTCTCTTACCAACAGTAAATACAAATGATATCATATCGAACAAACAAATTTGTTTATTTTCTGCAATTGGAAGCACGTAATTACTTTCGATCATAGTCAGTTTTTATACAACAGTAATGTATAACCTTTCACGTTGCATGCAAATTTTAAAAGCTGATACGCATTAAACTAAAACGTATATATTCAAGTTTCCAATTGTAATTTTAATTATTGACTTTGTCAGGAATATTGTTGTGTTGATAAGTTAAGAAATATGTCGTTGCACGATAAACATTCAGAAATCTCAGATCATTCGGAAGAACCATCTATTTTATCATCTGATGCAAATGAGCGGAAGCTGGCACGCAGGCTTCGTGTACAACGTCGTTTACAAGCACGAGATAAGTAAGGATCGAATCAAATTTAGTAAACATTTCATATGGTAAACATGTTTAAATTATAAATTTGTCAAGTTAAAAAATATGATAATAGTTACTTCTATATATTTCATAGTGTACCCTTAGTTTCTTCCAATTTAAAATCTATTTTTCATTTAATTGAAAGAAATATAATTCTTTTTTCGATAAAAATATTTATATAACTACTTATAGTATGATCTGATGCAGGCTTAATTAATTATTTCGTGATATTAGACAGGTAAAAGACCAGGTTGAGGAAGTCGAAGAAATAACCCCTATCGAAAAGCAAATTCTTGACAGCGTAGATGCTCTGGAAAAATTAGCCGCGGAAGGTGATGAAGTGGTACGTCTAATTTGAATCGCCAACGGTCACATTTCGCGAATTATCGATATATTAAATTACCATCATCAATTACCATTTTATACAAACCTACAATTTCGCAATACAGGATCCGGTACATTGAAAATTAACAAATATATCACGTAATTCATATAAGACAAATATTGTTAGCATTTCACTTGTATATAAATTTCAAATTAATTTAATTTATGTAAAATCGATTCTTATAGTAATAATAACCTCAACAAATTACTCAGAACGATATAAAATCAACTAATAAGATAAAGTGGAACGTCATTTTTGTTAGAAAGTACCATTACGTAAAAATACTGTAAAAGCGATACGAATTTTGTTCCAAATTTAATTTTTTTCCCAAAAAAAAATGTCGTACATACTTCGAATGTATTAATATTATAAATATAACATAAATATATCATCGTTATTTTCTCATCATCGTTCGATCGTTGTGCACATTTCGATACAGAATTTTGAACGTCGTTTCTGAAAGTATATTTTAGTTTATCAAATTTTAGCATTATTGTCGCGAACGGGTAATAAAAATCAAAATAATAATAACGCATCGATGTATTTATAGGTCGCTGGCATTAGAGTGGCAAACGATGCAAAGGAATTAGAAAGAAGGAAAGAGATGCAGGAGACGAGAGAGAGGTTACTGGTAATGCTCGAAGAGGAAGACAAAAAGTGTTCAGGGCAGTATCGTGAGATTACAGACAAGTGGCCCGATATTCTTGCAACTAAACACCCGTTAGATATCCACGATCAACTGGAGGCTCAAAATGCCAAATGTCTCGAGATACTGAATAAAAAGGATGACTTGATCGCGGAATTGAAACAAGAGCTGAACAATGCTGATTTGAAATTCGCTGAGGACGTAAAGAAACAAAACGAAGATGTCGATTTGCTTATCGAAAGGATGGAGAATCAAGTCAGTTTAATGATCACAAATCTTTCGAAGTTTTTAAAACTTTATATTGCTCAATAAATATTGAATATCTCTTATGACTTTAAAAACTGTACTAAAAGATTTGATATTTTAACAAATTTTGGGAAAAATAGCAAATAAAATTTCGAAAGATCCTAGTGACCGATAAAAAGGAAATTTAGAAGGAAGGTAGGAGTGGGGGAATGAAACTTAAATTAAAAATTTTTATTTCGGATATTTTATCAAAACGCTTTTGGTACAATATCTTAAACTATAGGCAAAATAGCTTTTACCTGTTAAATATTTTATTCAAAATGCTTCTTGTAACTATTACAAAAGAATAGCAGAGTATTACACAAAATATGACATTAAAAAAAAAAAAATGGAAAAAAGTAAGTTGATTTAGGAAAAAGTCACTAGACTGTTTCAAGTCACCAAAAGTTATATCAAATATGATAACCTATTTTTATGTTAACATAATATTTATATAATATTAATACAATGTTGAGACGAAGTAATATAATATTAATGCATACTAATACAAACTGTTACAATATAAAATTTAGGTGAAATCTCTAAAAATGGAGTATATTATTAGTTAAGATTAAGAGAGAATCGAATCTTAAAGAGCAAAATAAATAGAAATATCTGTAAACCTTCAAAACATTCTCTCTAGATACAAACAATGACGAAAGCTTATCGCTATGAAGTGGAGATGATCGAAAATGTTGTCGAAGCGGAACGAAAAATACTTTTGGAATCTTCTTTGGAAAAATGGAACGTGTTATTTAAGAAACTACAAGATGATACCTTCGAGGCGAGGGAGAAGAGAAAGGAAGTGATGCGTGAGTATGAGGAGGAAATGCAGAAAGCAATGATAGAGCACCAGGAGGAATTTAGGAAACAAAAGATCATGTTTGAGCTGGAAATACAAAATCTTCAGCA